>NC_056737.1:1515677146-1515977146 GCF_019279795.1 Protopterus annectens
TCTGTGTTGTCATACATTTGTGTGTTGTATGTATGTGTAATGTGTGTGTAATGATGCCTGTACCATGGCCGCAATCACATGTGTGTTACAGGGTATGTGTGTGTACCTGGCAGCATGTATACTCTGTGACAGCAGTATGCTGGCTATAGTAACAACTGTGCACATATGTCAGGTAGGGTATGGCATCAAAGACTAGGGTGGATTACCGTTGAAACTGTAAATGTGCATTGCATTCATTGCATGGGATGACAATATTCTTCATCCATTAGCTTGATACATACCCCAGTGTGAGGTTGTGCATTGTATCCCACACAGTGTGCCGAGTGCTTGTGTATACTAGTTTGTTGTATGGAGTGTGGCAGGCACTGTCAGACAGTTGTGGGCTGAGCACTGATATGTGGTATCGAACATGTGTATCCCCTGATAGACAGACAGATGCTATATATGGCAGTTAAGTGATATCAGTACATTAGAATATTAAGTGTGCCACATGACTTGCTCACATATTTTTCTTTTCCTTCCAGGGTGATGGTGCATCAGCGAAACCCACCTTATACAGCAGCAGAGGATCAGGAGATCCACCAGAGCCTGGTGCAGAATTACTGTGTGCTGTTTTCCAGGACCAGCCAGAACCAGCATGAGAGGGCTGCACTGTGGCAAGATCTTGTCCGTCGGGTAAATGACATAGGCATGCATAACCGGACATATGAGCAGGTAGGCCATCACTGCAGTGATTTAATTAGACATGTCCGTCAGCGTGCATCTGATATCCACAGACAACAGCTTGCCACAGGCGGTGGGGTACCTATCCACCCCCCCTCACCAGTGTGGAGGAGCACCTCCTAAGTGTTGTGGCTCCAGGCCAACAACAGCAACATCCACAAACATGTGTCATCATGGAGGCCGGAGCCACCCAGCATGTTGAAATGGAGCGTGCAGGTAACATGCCATATCTGTAGTTGACTGTTCTCTGTACTGGTAAGTTTATGCGTGTGTGACGTGTACTGTTTGTGTAGCTGTTAACCTGCCTATTCTTCTGCAAGATTGATATTCTGAGCATAATCTGTACACCTGTGAAAGCCACCTGTTGTACTACTGTACTTTATCATACTCACAGTATCAATGGCACAGTTGTGGCCACTGGCAATCACTCTCATATTTTTGCAGGTCCCTCTGGAGTGACAGCAAGGCAGCCAATCCATGCTGGTGAGTGTGTAATAACAATACTATTGCTAATGACATGTGCATGTCATATGGAGGTGTAGTCTGTGCACATGTAACACACCTACGCATAATGCATGCTGTGCATGTTTGCTGTGAGACTATGCATATCCCATTATTCTCAATAGCTGCCTCACTCACATGCAATACACAGAGCATGACACACATGTGTGGCAACACAGTACTGGACATTGTATAGGCATACCTGATACACATGTACACAACACACACATGTTTGGCATACACACTACACCTTAGCCTGCTACACATGTCCAATTATGACACCTGCTGTATGGCCACCCTTCAGTATCCCACTTATCATCTATGCAGCACACATAATATACCTGAGGGTAGAGGCCTATCATGTCTTTGTGCAACAGTCTTGAACAAATAATACATTCATGTTAGGCAATGCTCACTATTGGCCACCTTACAAACCCATGTAACAAGTGGCTGTGTAATTGTGGATGTAGTCATGTTACTGCACGTCAGGTACAGCATGCTAGCTGCCTGTCTGGCACACATTATTATTGTTGACTGACCACAAGAAGCATGTTGATCATGGCTCACGTTACTACACCACATCCAGTTCCGCCGACCACAAAGGTACACATAGCAGTGTGTGTGTGTGTGTGTGTGTGTGTGTGTGTGTGTGTGTGTGTGTGTGTGTGTGTGTGTGTGTGTGTGTGTGTGTGTGTGTGTGCAAATATATGCACCCACAGCTTGTAACACTTGCACAACATTGTTATGTCCTTGTACACATTGTGTCCCAGGGTGGAGACAATCACTGAACAACTACACACAAGCATCAAGTACACGTATACTGTTATTAACAAGGGCTGTCTACACTTGCACTGCATGTTCCTGTGCAACACATAATCTGCATGCTGACATGTGTGCAGTGATGTTTTTCCTTGTGATACTGTCACCCACCCTAAAACAGTATTGTGTATGTGTTGGATTGCAGGTGTGTCTGTGTTTGTATCTGCTGTACTGAGGAGTGTGCCTGTGTGCTTGTGTGCCTGTGTGCCTATGTGCCTGTGTGCCTATGTGCTTGTGTGCCTGTGTGCTTGTGTGCCTGTGTGCTTGTGCACCTGTGTGCCTGTGTGCATGTGTGCCTGTGTGCATGTGTGCCTGTGTGCATGTGCGCCTGTGTGCTAATATCGTGTACACATTTGTAAACTGTGTTTCCTATCTTCCTCTCACAGGTTCTGATGTTGCTCTGGTGGAGTGCAGCAGGGAACCTGAAGCCACTGCTGGGGATAGTGATTATGATGATACATGTGTAATGGCACAGGGAGGTGTGACAGGGTCTGTCGTTGGTCAGCCAATTGACACTACACAGCAGTCAACCCCATCAATGCGCACAGTCATCCTGCCTATACATCCATTGTCACCAATGTCCTTAGCTGAGGGACAGCATACAGTGGGCATTGACCAGGGTAGTGTGGTATCATTGGCACATGCATCCCCTCACAGCAGCCATGGCCAGATTCCTGACATGGTACCACACAGGCAGATGTCCAGGGGTTCTCATGGGAGCATCCGTGGTCGTACTGCCCCTGTCAGACGTGCCCACAGAGGTCTTTCAACCTCAGCTATGTTCCGGGCTGTAATGCAGGCACAGGCACGTATGGAATGGTACACCAGACAGGGTCTGAGGGAGCTTAGAGCACATCGCATTGCTATGAATGACACTATGCGTGACGTTATGTCTGCCATCCGTAACATCAGCGAGGTCATTGATAGACGTTGGGGGGACACATTAGATCTCTTCCACAACTACATGTCCAGGAGCCAGGACAGTGCAGGACGGTTGAGGCATCAACGTGGACATATGCCAGCAACATTATCAGCTGGCAGTCGTCGCAGACGACAAACCTGCAGCCGCTCCCATAGTGCCAGTACCAGCCCCAGCAATGCTGGGTCTGTGCTGTCATTAGACCGTCCGAGAAGACCACATGCATGTGGCTCTGGACAGTCCCAGCAGGGACATGTGTCCAGTCAACAACCCACTGCTTCTGATGACAGTACCCAGTCTGGCTTAGTACCTGATACTGTCCGTAGCACCCCTGCCAGGCACAGGTACCGTGTCCGTGGCCAGAGACAGTGATCTGTATGACCTGGCAGATACAGTCTGTGGCTGTCCACAAACACCAGTATATGGCAGCCACGTGGTGGAACTGTGTGCATGCATACACACACACATAATGCTAACACCTAGGGCTAACACATACACACACACATTGCAGCAACATTGCCCCATGTTGTACTGTTGTCCCTCACTAACACACACACACACACACACACACACACATACATGTCAATTGGATGTGTCAATGGCAGACTCTGGCAAACCAAGTACACACCCTGTGCATATGATGAAACTGTGCCACCTCCTGCCATCTGTAACATTGATGCAGGAACAGGGTAGCATGGTGCTGATGCACAGGGTGACTACATAGCACTGTAGTAATATTATCATGTTGTTAACAGTACAGTGTAATGATATTGTTGTGGGTATATTCGAGCATGCATGATGCATTACCTATGTTTGTCATTGCAGTTTTGTATACACCAGTGTTAATTCCCAAAGTGTACTGTCTGCACATGTGCCACATGGCTGTTGTGTGTACCTGTGCCTGCATGTGTTGGGGTGTGGACAGTACATGTGTGATGTTTGCAGCACTGAGTTGCAGGTGTACATTTGTGAACATGGTTAGCATGGAACATGACATGGTTTGACAGTATGCTGTGGGTGATACGGTTTCCAAATGTCAATGGTCTGCATTCTGGTAGTATACACAGCTTACATAGCCTGACATTCAGTGGTCATGACATGGTGTCTCCTCAACTGATACACAGATGTAGGAACCTGGTGTCAGTGATATCCCTGCAGTACTACACTATACCAGTAGCCATTCTTACTGAGCCACACACATCCCTGGGAACAATACTCTTTGGCATATAGCAGTCTCATGTACATGCCAACACACTACGGATATGTCCATCCACGACTGCAAATACATACAGTGGCCTACAATGCATTCTACACATGACACACCTAACCACCACAAGGGTATCATACGGACAGATACCTGTTTTCCAAGCCATGCTGTATTGCTGTAACGCAACTGTGGCATTGGCATCGGCATGTAGTTAACATAGTATTCCAACAGTACCATGTAGGTGGTAGCACCCATCATGTAGAACGGGTAATGGTGTGTACATGTGGACAAGTGTTATCTTGTCTTTCCTGTGATATTCACATTTCCAAAGGTATTCTGCAGTCCCTCGTGTATCACCTAAGCAAGAAGGTGTCTGTATGCATATCGGCAACAGTTGCCATACACCTACACTGGGTGCCCATCACTCACAGACTTTGCTGTGTTTTAACATGTCTGACATATACTCCAGACATGAACCCTCACCCACATTAATCTATCAAAGCTTTCATGGGTGTGTGTCACATAGTTGGCCTAGGACACAGATCACTGCAGTAGCCTGCATTGTCACCAACATACATGTATGGCCTAAGGTCTGGTAAGCTGCGGCACATGCTGGCAAAGGTAACAACTGTATTCATATGGGGCAGGCTTCACACATAGGAACTATTAAAGGTCACAGGTACATATCTGTATGTGGCACACACATACCTGATGTGTGCATTGAAATTACTGTTATAATAATATGTCATACAATAATAAAAGCAAAACACACAACACATTGACAAACTGTGTGACAAACGCACACATGGCATTTGTAGGATTCAAACCCCTACCTAACTATGTTATGATACTTGAGAGAGACGCATTAGCACAGCGCGCTATTCGCATTACTGGATGATTTCCCTTCTCCTGCTGTATTTATAGGGTGCTGACATCATCAGTCTTTCCAAAGAGGAATGTACATCTTTTAGTGTGTTATCCCAGTCTTCAAAAAGGCCATTCCTTTCACAGAGAATTGCATACATACACACCCCTGCCCCCACACACAGCGTTTGCAGGATTCAAACCCCTACCTATGTTATGATACTTGAGAGAGACACATTAGCACAGCGCGCTATTCGCATTACTGGATGATTTCCTTCTCCTGCTGTATTTATAGGGTGCTGACATAATCAGTCTTTCCAAAGAGGAATGTACATCGTTTAGTGTGTTATCCCAGTCTTCAAAAAGGCCATTCCTTTCACAGAGAATTGCATACATACACACACCCCCTGCCCCCCCCACACACAGCGTTTGCAGGATTCAAACCCCTACCTAACTATGTTATGATACTTGAGAGAGACGCATTAGCACAGCACGCTATTCGCATTACTGGATGATTTCCCTTCTCCTGCTGTATTTATAGGGTGCTGACATCATCAGTCTTTCCAAAGAAGAATGTACATCTTTAACTATCCCTCAGTATGGGGGTTAACAATATCTGTGCATTAACAGATGCCTAGTTCAGGGTCACATATGCACACTGGCACTGCCAGGTTATGTTCTATAGCATGCTTTGTGACCACAGGACTTGTAACACACAACACAAGTAGGGGGTGTATCCATATACATCACAGATACACACACCTCTGGGTTGGTACCACTGCACTAAGCATGACAGGCCATACATATACAACTACCATTGTGCAAAACTGCCTTTTGGTTTGGTGTGTAGTTCAGACCACCCCCATACCCAGTAACCACACTTGGCTTTCCTGGGAACAGTGTAGGATATGCAGGTCTTCACACACACCATTATAGTGGTTGACTTCAGGTACACAAATATTGACTGGGGATACTACTCAGGCCCTCAACAACATCACCCTACAGCCACTACAATTTGTGAATCCATGTGCTATGGCACAACCAGTCACCACACCCACAAGGGGAATACATATTGGACCTGATCATCACCAACATGGGGACTCTATGTTCCACACCAGAGGTAGAACCGTCATTGTTAAGATCAGACCATAAACAACTTTCCCTGGACATCCATATCCCGTCCCCACCCCCAGCCAAGGAAATCACTGTAAAGAATTTCTCAAAAGCAGACTTTGCACTTGTGAAGACTGGGGTGGAATACTTCAAAGGCCCCGTGCTGGAGGATAATACAGCCCAATCTGCAGAATCCTTTACAAACGCATTGTATGAGCACCTGCAGGTATGCATTGATCATGCTATCCCAAATAAAACCATGACTCCTCCAAAACAGGAGACCTGTCTGGTTGACCCCAGCCATATATAAGCTGTACAACAGAAGGAGGAAGCTACTACATAACAGAGCAATATCCCACAGACCCACATAGATCATAACCTCTCCTTTGCTAATCACATTGACAGAGTCATTGCAAAGACCTTTATATAGCCCTCCTTATCACATGGGTGTTTGCATGTAGATCATGGGAGGTCATTGTGGCCCTCTACTAGTCACTCATCAGGCCCATGTTTGACTACAATGCCCCTTTTGGGGTGTACCTTACCCAACACCTGCAGCAACTACAGTGAACACAACAGTACCTCCCCAAGAGGATCATGGGCTACACACAGATGTCCTATGCAGCTCAACTAAAGGATCTCCAGCTCTACTCAGTTGCTTAACGCCTACTCAGAGGTGATCTATGCCTGACGTATGCAGCCATTTCAAACCCAGAAGTAATGGACATGCTCCACCTCATAACATCCAAGACCCTTAGAGCTACACACTCCAGGGACTTAAACCTCAGCACAAAAATAAATAGGACATGCTGCAGGGACAGATTCATTACCCAGAGGCTCCCTTCACTCTGGAATTGAATCCCAATTAAAGTTAGACATAGCCCCTCGCCAACCCTCTTCCAGCGAAATACAGCCGCATGGATGGGAAATTGCAATTTCACCCCTGGGATCTCCACTGTGTCCCTGCTTGACAGAGGCACAGCAAACTAGCCTTAAAGGGTGCCTTCTGTGACCTACTTTACAGAGGCACAGTAGGCTACTCTACTGGGGAGGTGGATGCCAAATACACTCTGCCTAGGCTTATGAATTCCCTAGGGCAGACAGCCTAGTATTGACCTCTGCACCTATGTTTATGTTCGGGATGCACAATATTTGTTGCTGCTACTGTTTGCAGGTCTTTATTGCCGTAGCTTTCCCAGTTTCTATGAACAACTTGTGTATCTGCGTAACATGTTTGATCATGACAGGGTTCCAGTATATTAATATATGTGTCTGTTGTCATTTAACTGTGTGCACAGGGCAGATTGCTGGATCGTGGGAGGTTCCTGGCTTAACACATACAACTGCCAGATATGTGTGACTGACTGCTATACTCAGACATGGCCTAAGTGTGTGAGCATGCCCAGTTCAGGCTTTCCATGGTTTGTTGCCTGACATATGTCTCATTTATCCAAGTGTGTGAGCATGCCCAGTGTGACCTTTCCATATGTTGTGATCTGGAGTCCACTACATTTCTGGTTGTGTGTGAACATGACCAATATTGACATTTATACTGTGTGTGTTGGAAGTCATGTTGTGTTCTTACTGCCAGACTCCTTTGTGTCATAACTCAACAGGGATTATGCTGTGCCTGCAGGGTTTCCATGTGATAGTTTGCAAAGACTTGGCAACATTCTCTCATACTGGCTGAACACTGCAATACTGTCATGGTGTAGTGGTTCAGTACTTTCACTATGGTGCACAGTATCATGGGTTTGAGTCCCATCACTGCTTTAAATGTTCATACTGAGCAGACCAGACTGGTTAAGGGCCAGTTGGGCAACTATGAGCATGTTGCATTTTGTTCAGCTATGGCCTACTTAAACCAGGCTTGTCCGACATTGCTGTGTATTCACCAACTTGGGTGGACATTGCCAAACATTACTCCACATTGACCACAGTTGTACTAGTTGGTGTGTGTGATTCTGTTCATAGGTTCATACTAGGCTATCTGCCCTAGGGCATTTATAATCCTAGCCAGAGTGTGTTTGGCTTTCAACACACATTTTAAGTGGAGTTTGCCATGACATTTTTCAAGGTTAGTATACTGTGCCTCTGTCTAACAGTGACATAGAAGTGATACCCAGGGTAAACCTACAATCTCCCATCCACTCATCAAGATTCCTCTTGAAGAGAGTCAATGAGGGACTCTGGCTAACCTGGAGTGGGGGTTTACTCAAGAGTGGGGGGAGCCTCTGGGTTATGAATCTGTCACTCCAGCATGTCCTATTTATTTCAGTCCTGAGGTTCAGGTCTCTTGAGCGTAGCTTGATGGGATTCTGAGTTTCCGAGGTGCAGCATGTCCATTGATTCCAGGTTGGACATGGCTTTATACATCAGACACAGATTGCCTCTGGGCAGGCGGTATGCCACTGAGTGGAGCTGCAGTTTCTTTAACCGGGCAGCGAATGGCATGTGTTTGAGCCCTTTGATCCTCCTGGTGAGGTACTTTTGTGGTCTTTCCAGCTGCTGCAGGTGTCTGATAAGGTACATCCCACAAGGGGCATTGTACTCAATTATGGGCCTGATGAGGGATGAGTTAAGAGGCACGATGACCTCCCCTGATGTAGATGTGAATACCTTCATGATTAGGTGGGCTATATGAAATGTTTTTCTAAACACTTTGGCCACGTGGTTATCGAATGAGAGATTGCTATCAGCTTGGGTCCCCAGGTCCCTTATCACTTCTTCCATACTTAATGGGTTACCACCTATGTGGTAATTTGTGGGCACTTAGTTTTTGACAAAGGGGAGGACTATACACTGTTTTGCGTTTAGCTTGAGGACATGGCTCTGGCACCAGTTGTCTGTTTCTATGAGGCCCTTTTGTAGGATGCTTGTGTCAGCTGGAGGGTCGATTATGGCGCCCAGTTTGCAGTCATCTGCAAACTTGTTCACCAACAGTCCTTCTGTGTTGGCCTGTACCTCTGAGAAAGATATACCAAACAAGGGAGGTCCCAGGACTGAGCCTTGTGGGATGCCACTTGTAGCTGGTTTGGGGTCTGACATGGCTCCAGCATTTCTGACCATGTGGGTTCTGTCCTTGAGCCAGTTTGCAACCCATCTAGTGACATAGGGGTTTATATTGAAGCTGGTGATCTTATCTATGATGACCAAGTGGGGTACTGTATGGAAGGCTTTTGCAAGGTCCAGGTAGGCTGTGTGGACCACCTTCCCCTCGTCAATGGCCTTGGTGACTGTTTCAAATGACTCAACCAGGTTTAAGAGGCAGGATCTGCCCTTAACAAAGCCAAACTGGGTAGGATCCAGTGTCTGTAGGTCCCCAATATGTTTATTTCTGAGGTCCATGATGATCTTTCCATAGCTTTGCAGACCAAGCTAGTCAGGCTTCTGGGGCGATAGTTTGCAGTATCCATTGAGGCACCACCTTTGTGGAGAGGGACCACTGTTGCTGTACACTGCTCTTTGGGTACATATCCTGTGGTAAGGCTGAGATTGAACAGTGGTTTTATGTTTGTGTTCAATTCTTCTTGGGGTTCATGTTGGACACAGCCCAGGACACCGTCTGGTCCCATTGATGCTGTGTGTTTTGCTTTGGAGAGGCTGGCTGTTACCTGAGCATCTGCGATGTCAGGGGGCCAGCACTCTGCTGGGATAGATATTTGCCCTTTTGGTGGGTGGGGGAGTTTGCACTGAACCTGTCAGCTCAGATGTTGGCAATGTCTGTGGTGGGTGTATTGTTTGTCATTTTGGACTACTTCTGAGCATATCTGGGGATTCCCACACAGGTTCCTACCATAAGTAAAGAATGCCTTGTGATTATCCTTGGTGTCCTGTACAATTTTTATCTCAAAGATGGCCTTAGACGATCTTATGTGTGGCCATAGTTTTTCAATAATACTGATCAGAGATGCCTTCCCTTTTTGGGATTTTGATCTATCATATAGTAGCTTCCTCCTTGTATTGTATGGTTTGTTTATGGCTGGGGTCCACCGGACAGGATGCCTGGCTTTGGAGGATTGGGTCTTGGTTTTATTTGGGATTGCATGATCCATGCATTCCTGAAGGTGTTCATAGAATGCGTTTATAAAGGGTTATGAGGTCTGGGCCATATTTTCCACAGGCACAGGGGCTGTGAAGGATTCCACCTCAGTTTTGAGGAGTGTGACATTTGCTTTAGTGAATAATTTTCACTGTGTTTTTCTGGCCATGGGCTGGGATCGGGATGTGAATATCCAGTGAGATTACTCTCTGGTCTGATCTTACCAGTGATCTTACCACTTCTGGTCTTGGGCATAGAGTCCCCATGTTGGTGATGATCAGGTCCAGTATGTTTTCCCCTGTTGTGGGAGTGGTAGCAAGTTGTTCCATAGCATTTTGGTTTATAAATTCTGGGAACCTTTGGGCTAGGGTGTTGGGGCTAGGGTAATGCTCCCAGTCTATGTTTGGGTAGTTGAAGTCACCCAATATAATGGTGTTTGGGGAGACCTTCATATTTTCATGTGTTCTCCAGTCGGCCAAGTGTGGTTCCTGGGTTTAGGAGGGTGGTCTGTAGCAGGCTATGAACTGGAAGGCAGTTTTAGCCACTGTTAGTTGCACATGGATAGTCTCCGATGCTTCATGCTGTGCCACCAACCTGGGGGTGTGGGTATCTTTGAAAAATATTGATACTCACCCTCCTTTTGTAGTTTGTTCCATGTTTTGCAGCTGTAAAGCATGGTATGAGGTGTAACCTGTTAATGCTAGGGTGCTCTTGGGAGCCTTGAACCAGGTTTCTGTTACTGCACAGATATCAACATTCTCCATGCTGAGGAGAGTTTGGAGTGCATGCATCTTGCAGTTTAGACTTCTGGCATTGAGTAGCATTACTTATAGTTTCTTATCCCTTGTGATACCTATGGAGGTGGGTTTGTGTTTTGAGCCTTACCTAAAAAGGCACTATGGGGGTGACAAGAGCCTTTGGCAATATCCAAAAGGCCACAGGTGATAGGTGAAATCCATCCCTAGCGAAGCATCATGTCTTGTTGAGCATGTCATCCCAGGCTGACAGGCATTGTATCCCCTTTCACTGACACCAATACTTAAGCCAATTGTTGTAATTGATCATCTTGTCTTCATATTGTGGCCTCATGTTTGGTGAGGGTAGGATGATACTCAAGGTCATCAAGTTTGCATATACTACATGGTGGTAAATGCTGTTTAGCACTACCTTACATTGCTTAACACATGGCAATCATGCCTCAGGTGGTGCTGCAGGGCTGCCTATGTCAGATGCACATACTGCACTCCCTATACATGTTTGGAAACAGGTAGTGTCAAGTTAGGCATCCCTTTTACTATATGTGCGAGTCAGAGAGAGGTATCATTTCCAGGGTTCCTACTGAGCCAGTGTATGTGCTATGCGTTGCCTCTTTGCCAAGGCCAAGGCATACTGGGCATGCCTCCTTCTGCCTACTGGGGCAGGCTCAGGTTGTTCCTCCTCCGAGTCACGCTCTGCCTGTGATGGCCTTGGCACTGGTGGGGGGCTGTTTGGCCCAGGCCTATGCTGGTCCTGCTGCAGCTGTTTTCACAGAATCATATTATGTAGCATAGCACATACCATGACAATTTGGGTACATGTAGTTGGTGAGTATTGCAAGGCTCCACCAGATGTGTCCAGGCACCGGAACCGTGACTTGAGCAACCCAAACACACGCTCAATTACATTTCGTGTTTGTGCGTGTGCCTCATTATGGCATTCCTGTTCAGGTGTGTGTGCGTTTCTGATGGGTGTCATCAGCCACGGCTCCAGTGCATAGCCAGCATCCCCCACTAAGTGACCATGTGGGATGTCCCCACTGGCAAATGTCTGGTACAGCTGCATCAGATGCCAGATATGGGAATCATGGTAGCTTCCAGGGCAGCCAGCACACACATTCATTATTATGCCCTGGGCATCACACACGACCTGGCAGTTGATGGAGGGGAAGCCCTTGCGGTTAATGTAGGCCCTACCCCGCTCACCGGCTGGTGCTTTGATGCGTATATGCGTGCAGTCTATTGCACCCACTACCTCTGGGTATTCTGCTATTTGCTGGAAGAGACACATATTGCTGGCCAATGCTTCACGAGCATTGGGGAAATATACATGATCTCTGACATGTGCTGACATGGCATCCAGGAACTGGTGCAGTACCCTGGATGCTGATGCCTGTGATATCCCCATCATATCACCAGTTGGTCTCTGAAAGGTACCTGTTGCTAGTATTCTTAGGCCAACACATACCTTGGTTTCCACTGGGATGGGTTCCCCTCTGTTGGTTCTGTGTGTGAGGCGTGGCCTGCACAGCTCAACAATTTGCTGCAGGAGGTCTCTGTCCACTCTATAGCGCTCCACTATCTCCAGCTCATGTAACCCCTGGTAGGTGACCCTGGGCCTGTACACTCTTCTCCGTCTCCTCACTGTGGGTTGTCCGGCAGCATTTGCATTGTCACCACCCTCAGCATGTTGCATATGTTGCCTTATAACAGCAATGGCAGCCCCTAGCATTTTTTGTCTGAGTGTAGCTTTTTCAGTTTTCACTTCTAGTAGCTTACCCCAGTGTTGCAGTGTCTCTTGAGAGAAACAAACTGCACTGTTGTTTGCAGAGTTTTAAGTGCTGGGCTAGTGTTCTGCCTGTGTAATTGCCTGATTCTGATTGTTTGCACCTGCTAGTTCTACTAGTATTCCCTGGTAGCTTCCTAGTATTCGTTGTGCTTCCTTTTTCCTTTCTGTTTCCTCAGGGGAGCGACGCGCATACAAGCGGAAACACACTCACAGCAGCTCACACGCGCGCACACATGCTTAGACGGACTAAAACTTGCTTATTCGGGTTAAAACGCGTGCACACCAGTGCAAACACACTTACAGGTCTTCCAACAGCCTTATACATGCTTACTCCAGCTTAAACTCGCGCACTCACTCTTCCACACGCGCACTCTGTCTTACTCGAGTTCACAGGCGCACACACACGCGCATACCCACTCAGCAAGAAACTTTGGTGTTATCCACAGTATACACCTTCCATTTCTTGGCTTTCTCTGGCCTACCTATTGACACACCTCTTTCCATGATGTCTAAATGACAGCTAACACATGCCATTGTGGTCCAATGAGCTTCACTACTTTCATACATACCCCCCTTGTGATGTCACCTATCTCCTACTCTGTTCTTCCCCATATCCTACTCCTACACTCCACTGACTGTGCTCATTTGCTATGTAAAAGTGTGATTCACTATCCTAACACTCATTTACATAGGATTGCCTACTAATGCTTGGTTACATGTCTTAGACTGGGCTTCTCCCCTTAGCAACCCCTACTCGGTGGCCATGTTGTCTTCAGCCTGCTATTCCCTTACATTGTCATTTAACAATTTTCATAAATTCCACGTTTGTGTCTTTTATTGTCTTATTTTATGATTTTTATAGCGCACCCCGTTTGCACGGCGCTGCACTACACTTAAACATCGGAAATCGCCGAAAAAAAAAATTCTTTTTATTTTAATTTTGCATCGGGGGAAACTTTCCAATGGCCATATATTTGGCCATTGGCATACTTCCTCAACCATATGCAACATTTATTTGGAGCTGACAAGGCTCCATTGTGCTATTTGCAGAATGGTACTCAGTTGTCAACTGAGTACATTTCTGCAGCTAACACGTCTCCTACTCGGACAGGTTTGTGCTTCCTGGATCGCAAATTTACCTCATTTGCATGCCTTTCTGCTGCAAGTGAGGTAATTTGCATATCCCAGCCCTGTCCATGTAGGAGACGTTTTAGGAGCTCTCTTACACATCCCTACAGGCTGTTCCTGGATCGCTCATCGGACATGATAGCTGCATGGAGTCTTACTCTACTCATAGACTCCGTGCAAGCCATCGTGAATCTGGCCCTATGTGTTTCACTAAATTACTTTGGTTCCTCTTTAACAGGAATGGTGTCTTGTTTTAGTAACATTATTGTGTGTTTTAGTAAATTAGTTTGGTTCCTCTTTGACAGGAATGTTATTTTCTATCTGGCTACTTGTGGTCATATATTAAATTTTTGTTACTTATTGTGGGCATTTATTTTTCTTTTTAAAATAGCAACATCAAATTAGATATTTATAGGTTTAAATTTAAGTGTGTTAGATTTTCTTGAAAGAGTACTGTATTTTTAATGATTGTAGTATAGTTTAGTTTTTTTATTTCTGCATAATTATGGCTGAGATAGATTTTACAGGTTTATAACTGTCAAAAGAGCTGATAACATTAAACATGGATATCTGCTGCTGAAAATCAGAGTACATAAATTAAAATACGTCTTGAAATCAGATATTTTATCCATGTACTTCATTAAACTATCTATATAACTATCTGGTCTATAATTATGTAGTATTAGCACACAAAGTTGAAGGCTGACCTTCATGGTGATGACAACATCTGAAATATTATGCTTTACTTACTTTATCCGACTCATTCTGGGGAGTATGTTAGTAACAGTGGACAAAAGGACTTTAATTAGCTCGGTAGTACTCAACATTTAACGGTCATCAAGATCCAGTTATGGGTGAAGTAATCACACACACACACACACTCTCTTGGCACCTAAATACTTATATTTTTTTACAGAGATGCATAAAACCAGCTCAGCATCCTTAATGTTAAAAGACAAACTAGCATCAGCAGAGAAAACATTAAAAACAATGTTAACAACTAGACTCCCATTACACCTAAGAAGTGATATTCAGCATTCTGTTGTTACTTATACGGTTCCAGCCAGTAAGGATAAGCACCACTTTGTAAAAAGAACAGATAATTTAAATAAAAAAAAAAAACTTTTACTATCTCCAAACCACAGTCCATTTTAGAGAGATCTTATGACAAACATAGAAATACCTGAAAACTCCTCACACCTAGCAAGTGATAGACACATTTAATTTTGTGCCTAACAAATGTGTGGATTTAGTAGACACTATTTTAGAACTTAATTTATATAGAAACTTAATATTTTTTGAAAACAAACAAGAAGTTTATCAATGCTCATTTAGTCATACACTGTTCTACTTTTAATCTCCTGGTTCACCCAAATGTAATAGAATTTGAGAAAATGTGTGAATCAGACTTCAGAGTGGTACTCGATAATTGTAAGAAAAAGGCTTATTTTTTTTTTATTAACTAAACATGATTATGAATTACTACTTAAATTCTGCCACTGCAGGGACTATAGGTTTAGGAAACCACCAAACAAGAGGGGGTACGTTAATAAGGAATGCGTTTGAGTACAGTGTGAAAATATTAAATCATTTTTTAATGATGTGTTTTATAATCAGTTGTTCTATAAAAGAAATGAACATTGCTTACAAAGGAATGTGTTTTTTTTAGTAAATTATTTAATGAAGGGCTGATTAAACAGTACATGTATGAATATTTAAAGGTATGTCATCCTATTGTACATAAAAATGTTGGTATTCCTTAGATATATAAAAAAACTTCAACTTTAAATGTGTTTTAAAACAAAGATGCTTAAGACAAGTACAAGAACTGATTTTGAAGAAGAGACATGACAGGATGCATTTTAGATGAAGGCATTTTTTGTACTATTTTATGAGCCGAGTTTTATTTGGTAATCAGAGTCTGAGAAAGTCTGAATGTAGACAGACAAAAGAATTCACTCTGTGCGAGAACGCGCTGGTTTTGAAGGAATAACAGTTACTATTGGATTTTGTCTAGTTTTAGTCTGATTGAAATGTTGCTCTGGATTTAAAACTTGTGATAAGGTCAAAAGAAACTGACATGATGCTGACTCGACTGTTATAAAACGAATGATGGCATAAACCATAGTCAACATGTCAAAAGAGAGGACAAAAATCAATACATGTGATTTCAGACGTGCTGCAATTTTAACCTATAATCCTAACTGTGCTAAAATTTAACAAATTTTATACAAAAAAATTGGAAAACAGCTTTTAACTCTGAAAGTCTACTGAAGACATTAAACAAGGAACCGATATATGCATTTAATATTACAAACATAAAAAAGATGATGGAAAAGAATACAGATGGTTATTCCATGGAGGTGAATAAGAGTATGAACAGATGTGGTAACAGTAAATATTGCCTGTGTATTAATAAGGACCTAGATACATATATTACTGTATCAGATTATGACAGAATTACACCTTCTCCAGAATATTTTAATTGTAAAATAAAAGGTGTGGTTTATGTTGTCAAGTGCTCTTCCTGTGAAGACTTTTATGTAGGTAAAACTGAAAGGGCGCCTGACAGGCAGATCTACAAGCACCTCTACAGTACTGGGAAATGTGTCAATAACTACACACATAAACATTCTTTATTTTGCAAACATTTTAAAAAGGTTTCCATTTTTATAGATGAGAAAGTGGATCAATTTAAAAGAGGTAGTAGGTGCAAGAATACTCTATCATAACAGACGTACTACGGCAAATTAAATGAAATACAACTTGTCCCCCTAGAGTAAATTATATAGCATTGTTTTAGGCTGCATACTAAATATGAAGGCTGCTAACTTATAATCAATCATAAGTACTTACTAGGCTAAAGAACCATAGCCGTGCACTCCCATGAAGTATTTATATATTCTAAAGAACAGTAACCTAGAGATGAGCAGAACATTTAACATGTTGCCCCTCTGTCTGTGAGGTACAAATGTGCAAAACCAAGGGAAAATTTGTGGTTACCTGACCATTCATCTATATTATGTTTGAATACAGTAAGATAAATGCTTTGTTTATGTGAAGAGGAGGACAATTCCAAAGCAGTGTCCTCTGCGATATATATTGCCCCCACCTCTATAATATGTTCTAGTTATGCTGCAAAAGAGACTCAGATCTCAAACAGGTGATCATGTTCCTATTGGGTCTGTGAATGTGCAGTACATTGGACATGCACATGTGCAGTTTTGTTTTAGTAGTTTGCACTTTTTACTTAATATATTTGTATTTATTAATAGATGCATAGGTGATATTTGGATGTCGTTTAAAAAAAAAATGTTCACTGACTTTTCCACATACTGTGTCATATGACTTGATCATCTGATTACTTTTACATATTTAAATACTCTGCTGAAAGATGAAGTCATGTACTTGGACAGTTTTTTTTTTTCTTTTTCAATAGAAAGTTTTCATTATTTTTATTTACTATTGAGACATTACTTCTGATATTATGTTGTCGGATAAATGCAAATACATTTCAAGTTCCAATCATGTATACCTGTTTAACTGCATATTAATTTTATTTATTTGACAGTAAGTAGACTGCACTTGGGGGGGGGGGGTCCATTTTCAACCACAACCTAATCAGCAAAACAAAAGTAGAATATATTGTAAGAGGGAAACAAAATTCATTAAATACAAACATATAATTACATTGTTCTATAGTCTGGAGGTTTTGGCCCTGGCTAAGCCCCACATGAACAAAAATGAATATATGGGCCAGATGCTGGAATTGCTAGGTGGGTGGAGGGGTGGGAATAAGTGGCTGATGCCAGCTCACCTGTCTTGGGGCAAATGTTGCAACAACTCCATCTCAGAGAAGGATTTCAGCTCTTGGTGTGTGAGAAACAGAGAATGTAAAGGACTGCGCAAACACTGGAAATCAAGGGTGTAAAGAAGTATTCACCTGCACAGGGTCCAGCACAGCAGGACATGTTTCCAGTCAATGGGAAGGGGTATTGTTATATATATCATTTTTTAACTCACCTAGATGATGCCTATGATTCCAAGTTCTCTTATTCCCCTCCTACTGCCCCAGGATGTCAAGGAACAGGAGATACAAATAAGCTGATAGGGAAATGGAGGCTTGCTCATTTTGCAAATGGAGAGTAGGAGGAAAAAGCCAAAGGAAAAAAAAATTACAAACTTACAGTTCACCAAAATGAGTCTCAAGTACCACAGAACATCCGCTAAGGAAATAACTACCAATCAAAAAGCTATGTCACATGTTCTTGTGAAAATAAAGAAAAGTTGTGTAAAATCTTACTATAACCATAGATGTCCTTCTCTTCCATGTTGCAGGATTCTCCATATGGGTTTACTCCTCGTCTCGCATACATACGGCCAGTATACACAAGACTTCAGTCCCTCTGAAGTGCATGGGACATCTGACATGGTTGCAGGAACGTGGGCCATAAAAGTAACATCTGCATGCACTAGCCCTCAGAACTGAAAACCCCACTCAGAGTCAGTCCTGGTAAGGGCAATGCCAGTCTAGTGCCACCCAGAAAAGGAAATGCAACCTAACAGGAGATGAAGGAGGGTGGGAAGGAATACTGAAACATGGAAGAGAAGGACATCTATGGTTATGGTAAGATTTTACACAACTTTTCTATGTCCTTCTATTCTAATGTTGCAGAATTCTATATATGGGTGAGTGCCAAAGCTCTCTGACTGGGAAGATGCTCTAGTGGCAGACTCCAGGAATCCGTGAAAGATAGCCCTGGCAAACCCTGCCCTGGATCTAGAGATTTGGTCTAGTTTGTAGTGTTTGGTGAAGGTGTGAACTGAAGACGAAGTAGCTGCCTCTAGAATAGCAGCGGTATCCAGGCCCTTAAAGAAGGCTCGTGAAGAGGCCATAGCTCTGGTGGAGTGTGCTTTAACTGCACCTTGCAGAGATTTGTCAGAGAGTTGGTAGCAGAAGGTAATGGTCTTGGAGAGCCACACAGAAATGGTCTGTTTAGACACTGCCTTTCCCAGGGCTCTGGGTTGGAAGGATATGAAAAGCTGGTCAGCCCTGTCTGATGGACTTGGTTTTATGCAGGTAAAAACCCGAGTTGTCGATGCACATCCAGGGAGTGCAGTACTCTCTCACTGTCCCCCAGTGGGTTGGGTAAAAAGGCAGGTAGGTTTATGGCCTGGTTAAGAGACAGATCATTCATAACCCTGTCCTTGTGGAACACTAGAAAAGGAGGAATAGCCATAAGTAACAGCCATAAGTGCTTGCAGCTCTGATACTCTCCTGGCTGAGGGCAAGGCCACTAGCAGTACAGTTTTCCATGTGCAATGTTTTAGAGAAGCTTTGTCTGCTGGCTCAAAGGGAGCGAGCGTAAGCATTTCAAGAATATAGTTAAGATCCCAAGGAGGAGGGGACAGTTGCCTGGGAGGTCTGAGGTGAAGTACCCCCTTAAGGAAGAGCTTAGAAGGAAGTCTGGATGCTAGTGGTGGATTCAGAGGAAGGCATGCTGAAATTGCAGACAGATGAGCTTTGATGTAAGAATAAGCCAAACCAGTCTTCAGTAGCTCACACAGGCAAGGCAGGACGAGAGAGGGCTCGCTAGTAAGTGGGTCCAGCTGTTACTAAGTGAATCTTTTCCACTTAGAAAGCTAGGATTTTCTTGTATTTGGTTTCCTGGCCTCCTGCAGGACATTCAGCAGGTCCTCATTGTAAAGGTGACTGAAGGGGATCAGAATCCTATCAGCCACTGTGGATGAATCTGTGATCCCCCATGTTGTGTGAGAAGGTCTACTCTGGGGGGTAACTTGTGGTGATTGCCCTTGGACAACTCTACAAGTAGGGGGACACAATGGTGTCTGGGCCAGTAGGGAGTCACCAACAAAATTTCTGGAGTCTCCTGCTGGATTTTCAGCAGGACCTTCTGAATGAGCCGGAAGGAAGGAAGGCATATAGATATTTCCCCCTTCCAGGAGTTTGAGAAGGCATCTGTTGCCAGTGCCTGTGGATCTGGTATCCTGGTGCAAAAGTCAGAAAGCTGGCTGTTGATGGAGGAGGAAAACAGGTCTATCTGAGGTGTACCCCACCTATGGACCAGATTCAAGAAGACATCTCTGTGAAGCATCCATTCATGGTTGTTTGTGATGGTTCTGCTCAGACAGTCTGCCTGGGAGTTGTGGAGACAGGGAATGTAGGCCACCTGCAGAGTAATTCCTGTGAGGTGGCTAGTTCCCATACCAGAAGGGCTAGTCTGCAGAGAAGGTAAGACTTGGTCCCTCCCTGCTTGTTGAGATACCACAGCACAGTGGTGTTGTCTGTGTAAATCTTCAAGGGACCTTGCTGGAGGAAAGGTAGAAATGCCTGAACAGCCAGAAGAATTGCCCTCATCTCTCGGACACTGATGTGTTCTAGGCTGTGAGGTTTTGGCCACAAGCCCCGCACCCTCTGATGGCCAAGAGTTGCTTCTCAGCCCAAGTCTGAGGCATCTGTGTGCATGACCTGTGTGGGTAGAGGTGGTTGGAGGAGAAGACCTGGATTGTGGTTCACTTTTGCCAACCACCACTGTATTTCCTTTTTCAGGCAAGGGAGTAAGGGCACCCTGTCCTCCACAGGATGGGAGTGCTGTGTCCAGACTAACTGAAGATACCATTGTAACTTTTTCATATGCAGTCTTGCTAAAGGTAGCATGGGGATGGTGGCTGCCATGTAGCCCAAGAGTCTAATGAACTGCTTTATTGTCAATTTTGTACACTGGAGGACCAGAAGTAGATGTTCTGTCAATGTTTCCACCTTTTGGGGTGGAAGGTATGCTTCCATGAGGTCTTAACATATTCTGCACCTGAGGAATACAATGTCTTGGGTTGGATGGAGATGCGATTATGGAAAGTTTAACTGAAATCCCAAGGACTATAAAGAGACACTACAATGTGAAGGTGTAGCTCGAGAGTCTCCTTGCTGCTTGCCTGGATCAACATGTCATCCAGGCAAGGGAATATCTGTATTCCCTTTGTCCTGCAATAAGCAATCCCTGGTGCCAAACATTCTGGGTGCAGTGGAAAGCCCAAATGGCAAGGCAGAGAAGTGTAAGTGAGAACAGCCCACCAAGAACCTCAGGTGTTTCCTGAAAGTTGGTTTTATGGGGATGTGGAGATAAGCATCCTTTATATCTAATGTGGCCATGAACCCTTGGGGGAGCAGGAGAGGAAAGAGGGTTGTGTAGGGTCAACATCCTGAAGGTAGGGACCTTCAGGAATAGGTTGAGATGGGAGAGGTCTAGAATAGGTCTCCAGTGTCCATTTTTCCTGGGGACCAGGAAGATCCTGCAGTAGAAACCTCTTCAGGGAACTGATTTGATGGTGCCCTTAACCAGCAGAGGTTGCAGCACCGGGCTGCATGAGGTGCGACTGTTGTGTAGGTGGCTGTGGGGTGCCCTTTCATTTTGGAGGGGAGAGCTAAGATATGAAATAACCATTCTGGAGGACTGACAGGACACATTTGTCTGAAGTGATGTTGGTCCACACAGGGAGGAAGTGAGACAGGCAGGCTGACAGACGCAAGGAAGGAGAGGGAGAGGAGGCAAGGAAGGTAGGTAGTCAGATGCTACCTGCCCTGTCTTGAAAGGGCGGTCTCTGGTTAGAGGAGGGAGATGCTCTAAGTGGAGGGGGTTGTTTCCTTGTATGCTTCCTAGGCCTTGAAGGATTAGCAGGTTGAGAGTGCTTCCTTATGAACTGGGTTTTAGCAGGATAGTTTCTTTGAAATTTTGGTTTGGGGGAGACCAGCAAGTGTTTAAGGTCCAGCATTTATTTACCTTTTTGCTGCAGTGATTTGAAAAGGTCTGCTACTTTAGAACCAAACAATGCTGTATTGTCCAGGGGTGTATCAATAAGCTTTGACCTAAAATCATCAGGCAGGGTTGGAGACAAGCCAAGAGTATCTACATAAGGCAGATGCTGCTGACATGACTGAAGATTCAGCAGCATCATAACTGTACTTTACAGAGCACCTGGTCACTTTATAGAGAGCCTGGCAGCAACCTGGGAAGTGAGGGCCAGGAGAGAGGACAGTGAGGCTTTGGAAGAGCAATCAGGGATATCAGCCAGTTCTTTGGTGGCTGATTCCAGGAAGGACAGAGCATACTTCGCCATGTGTGTCTGGTAGTCGGTTGCCCTGAAGGGCAAGGTAGCAGAGGTATAAATCTTTTTACCCAGATGTTCCACTGATTTGTTGTCTTTGTCAGAAGGGACAATGGTAGTAAAGTGTAAAAGTTTAGAGGCCTTGCCCGTAGAGATAGAGATTGTGGCTGGGTCAGCAGGTGGGCACTTAAGCAGATTCTTAGCAGTGTCAGGCACCTTATAAAGTCTGTCAGGTCTGCGTGGAGCAGGTGGTTGGGAATCTGGATTAAGTGATGCTGAGGAAAAGGCATCTAGGAAAGCAAAAAGAATAGGTGGAACAACACATGGGCTTGGGGAAATCCATCTGAATGAGGTCATAATATCTTTTTTGGACTTCAGTCATTTCAGAGGATTCTCACTTGAAATGATCTTTCAGTTTGGAGAGTTTCCAAAAAGGTTAAGTCCTCAGCAGGGGAGTCAGAGCTGACTGATTCTTCCTCTGGGGAGCCATACCCCAAGGGAGAAGAAATCTGGGAGGTGTAATTCCTCTTCCATCATGTTAAGGTTTGAGGCCTATGGCTCAGGAGTGGTGGGGATATGTTAGCAGTCACAGTAGAGGTAGGCCGTAAGGCCATGAAAGTATTAAACAGACTTTGACTAAAAGCCTGCCATTGCAGTCAGGCATGCTTTCAGAAGAGGGAGAGAGATGCTTTCTTTTGTCTTTCTTTTTAAGAGGCCCAGGAAGTGTCTGAAGGGGTCTAGAATCTGGAGACTGTAAAGGACTGGAGGGATCTGATGGGCCTTCTGAAAACATTGGTTCCCGTAGTCAGAAAGTGAGGTTGGTAAAGCCTCAGTGGACGTGCTCTCACTGTGGGATTGTACGGCATCCGTGGAGGTACCCGCTATATCCATTGTGGTGGATCCGGATCCCTCTACCAGGCCGAGGTCGGCCACAGGCTGAGGATCAGATGGTCGAGGCCCAGCGGAAGAGGTAGGCCTTAAAGGTCTTGGCCTTCTTTTTTGGCAGTTCTGAAGGAATGGTCGGAGGAACTCTCCATCCCTAATGCAATTTGCTTATGGTGTTAGTTTAATCAAACTGCATTAGGGATGGAGGGTTCCTAATGCAATTTGCTTAAGGCGTTGGTTTTCCAAGTAAAGGTTTAAAGCATGCAGGTGACTAAGTAGGGTCTTGGGTACAAAAGCCTGACAAATGGGGCAGGGCCTTGTAGTCGTGTGACCATCCCAAGCAGAAAAGACACTGATTGTGGGCATTCTTGTGGGGAATCTGCTAACTGCACTTACACTTGTCCTTTCTGGATGACACGAACAGGCAATACAAGTAAAAAGGAAGGACTGAAAGGGTCCCCAATGGGGTACTTATCTTAATTCTTTGAATTCAACATCAGCGGAAGCAGGAACACCTGGCGTACGATTGGCAGCTGAGAAGTTCTGACGGCTAGTGCGTGCAAACGTCACTTTTATGGCCCATGTTCTCACAGCCACGTCAGAGTGCCACTCATCTCAGAGGGACTGAAAACTTTTGTATACTGGCTATAGGTATACAAGACAAGAGGAGTAAATCCATACGTAGAATACTGCAACACTGGAAAAGAAGGCCATCTGACTATATCACACCAACACTGCATATGAACTTTACTATAAATAAGAACTGTTTCAGAATAAAAGATCTTCCTCAACAAGCATCTGATACTGACAAGCAACGACTTTTACACCTTAGTCTAAAGGATAAAAAAGGCTTTTGTGCTGCAGTCAAATGAATATGAAGGATCAACATCCACGGACAGAGGTATAGAAAAAAGTGAAGAGATGTAGTAAACATATGAAGTTTTTTTATTTTTTGCCAGCTACCACTGCCTTCATGTCCCTGGTTATCCTCACTACATCCCTTGATGGGGCAACAGCTTTGGGAGGTACCTGGGATGTGTCATTGCATTGGCAGGGTCTTACTCTTCCACAGGAGAAGACTTCTCTGCTGTGGCAGTATGGATGCCCCCTAAAACCAGGGCAGAAAAGCATAGAAGCTAGGGCCAAGATACTTCAAACCAGCTGTTCATAGTTTCATAGGCGTTTACTAGACTAACTACCATAAGGGAATTTATAAGCATAGCCATGCATCCCAAACCTCTGAAAAGTTCTTGTACTCTTGATAATTGTAAGTAGGGGCTTGGGAGATGAAGCATTTACAAACAGTAGACTGGGATATGAAATACTTTTAGGTTACCTGTATCCATTAGAGAGACAGGTGCCAAACCAGGGATGAATTTCCTGTTCCCCATCCAAATGTCCAAGTTACACTTGAATTGGGTTAGGGAAAAACTGCTTTACATGGATGGGGAGAGCCTCTTCCAAAGAAGGGGTAGTCTCCAAGATACATACTTGTCTCTCCAGCATGTCCTATCTATAATATAGGTATGGTTTAAGTCTTTGGAACAGGTAATTATGGTGCTGTTTATTTTGTTGATATGCAGATTGCCCATCAAAGAGGGGTCTGACAATGACTTGTAATATCAGGCATAGCTCTCCAATCAACAGCCTATAGGAGACAAAATATATGGATAGGGCCTTGAGGCAGTCTGCACAGGACACGCTACTTACGACCTGTATTCCAGTTGTTGGATGTGCCTTGTTAGGTTCATACCAAAGGCGCCAATGTACTCAACAAAAAGTCTGATGAATGCCTAATACAGTGGAACAATGACTTCCCTGGACCAATATAGCATACCTTTGTTTATAAGCTGCACAACACAGAATGATCTTCTCACTACTATAGACATATGAGATGGTCAAAGGCTAGATTACTGTCTATGTGTGCCCCCAATTCCAGACTACTAAGTCAACTCTTAGGAGTGTATTGTCAATATGACAGTCACCAGGGGTGGATGACTTCCCAAGGATACTTTTAAGCATTTATTAGCATTTAGTTTTAGTTCACGGATTTGACACTAGTTATTTGAATGTGTCAGCCCTTCCTGGAGAACTTAAGTTGGTGGGATATTCTATGCCTGCTCCTAATTTGCAATCATCTGCAAATTTAGTCATCCAGAGGCCACTGACATTGGCCTTGATTTCAGAGAAGTAAATAACAAAAAGGAGTGGTCACAGGACCAATCCCTGAGGGACTCCACTTGTGACGGGCCTCTTTGTGGAGGTGGACTCCATAATTCTAACTTCCTGAGTCCTATGTGTGAGGCAACTATCTATCCACTGGGTGACATAAGGACTTACACTTAACATCTTGAGTTCGTCAACAATGCTCCAGTGAGGTATTGTGTCAAATGCCTTGGCCAGGCCAAAGTAGGCAGTGTGAACTGTTTTGCCCTCATCCACTGCTTTTGTGACCTTTTCAAAGAAGTCCAACAATTTAAATAGGCATGACTGACCCTTAACGAAACCAAATTGTGTTGGGTCCAGTGTATGGAGGGTTTCCTATGTTACTATTGATCATTTTTATAATTCTTTCTATGGCTTTGCATATGAGATTAGTGAGACTTATGGGTCTGTTTTTTTTTTCTTTTTTAAGTCCTTGCCCCACCTACTAATATACATGACTGAAGTCACCTGTACAGGTATGGAATGGCACCATGATGGACCCCACCTACATGGTGATGCATCCATCTTCTGGTCACCAATCTACTAGAATATGGTCTCTCTTCATGGCCCATGTTATTACCACCAGTGTGTGCACACAAACGCACACCACCAGCGTATGCACACAAACGCACACCACCAGCGTATGCACAAAAACACACACACACACACACACACACACACACACACACACGCACACACACACACACACACACACACACACACACACACGCACACGCACACACACACACGCACAGGCACTCATACGCACAGGCACTCATACGCACAGGCACTCATACGCACAGGCACTCATACGCACAGGCACTGACACACATGTACTCCAACCTGAAGAGATCAGTAAACACGGTTTCATTATTTCCTTTTCCTCTTCTTGGCTAACTGCAGCAACTTCCCAAGGTGCTAATTGAATCTGAATCACCTGGGTCACAGTCACAATCACAGTGTCATTCCTTGATGTCAATGTAGCTGGCATCAACTCTGAAGTTCTAATCTCCTAGCAAAGGGGTACTAGTGACCATGGTGACAAATTCTGAAAAATTAAGGTAAATGTTATGAGCCATCTAGCCTTCTGCCACATGATGGTCCCCTTTGGCAGAATCAAACATACACCTGCAGACTTTGTTTAGTGAAGTCTACATTTTCTGGCAGTTGGGTTTTGCAGAGTGGGCATAAATGACTGGAAGATCACATGCCAGTGTGGGAATAAGCAGTGGCTTATCTGGTTACAAAGTATTGCACTCTTCAGTAGGTGAATGGTAGAAAAGGTGTGTGTGTGTGTGTGTGTGTGTGTGTGTGTGTGTGTGTGTGTGTGTGTGTGAACTCTATGTCAAAGAAGGGTGTAGTTCCACTCTCAAGTATTTGAAATGCTTTAAGGTTTTGTGTAGTCCACCAACAGTGGCAATAACATCTTAATGAAAATGTACTATCCTAAATCTCTTGACAGTGCTAGACAGTAGTTAACAAGCCAAGTTAAAGGAACCAGTTAAATACTTACCAGGTGCTGAGTTAAACTGCTGTTGATAAGAGTATTACTGTTAAGAGTATCAGACAGTTAAATCATTAACACAGTAGAGGCACTCAGGAGGCAGGATGACATAGTGCTACATCAGATTTACACAGTCTAAACAAAACAGATCTCTGGGAAGATGCTTACAGAACCCCGACCACAATGGGTAATGTGTGGGATAGTGACTGACTGGCCTTCTTGAACCAGGAAAGAGCACTTAGCCAGGAAGTTCATGAAACTACAGTAAAGCAGCTTGCTTTATGCCATAAAGGCATACATCAGCTAACAGCCATTGATGGAACCTGGCATTAAAGATCTCTGCGATGTCAATAAAGACAACCTAACATTTCCCAATCCACAGTGCAAAAAAGGCCTATGCCCAATCACTACCCTTTGACCTATTCAAAAACAGTTCAGGTACAAGAAAGCAAAAACTGATGGTAATGCTACTCAATGCTAGAAGTCTAAACCTCAACATGCACTCACTCGAGGCACTTCTGAAAATGGAGAACATCGATATATGTGCAGTGACTGAGACATGGTTCAAGGCTCCAGACAGCACCCCTGCATTACCAGGCTATAACTCATACCATACCTTTCAGCCATCAAACCTGGAAAGGAACACCAAAGGCAGAGGTGTGTCCATATTCATTTAGGATATCCACACCTCGAGGCTAGTTGTCCAAGTGCAACTAACCCTGAGAAAAACTGCAATACAAAGTGTTGCTTGCTACAGATCCCCTACCATGTCCCAAAATTCCCACTCCTCTTTTCTTGATATATTGGAAAATATTAGAGTTCAGCCAAACACCCTAATAATGGGAGATTTCAACTACCCCACTATTAATTGGGAAAACTACTCATGTACCAACTTCTTCGCTCAACACTTTCTAGAATTCATAAATTCCAATGCCCTAGATCAAATTATCCACACTCCCACCAGGGACAACAATATCCTAGACCTAGTCATTACCAACAGAGTGACTGATGTTCCACATTTGAAGTCAACTCCTCGTTGGTCAGATCCAACCATAAGCTAATCACCATAGATATCCACATCCCGCCCCCACCCCCTTTAAGGAAACCATGGTAAAAAATTTCTCCAAAGCCAACTTCATGCTTCTTAAGACAGAAGTGGCAAACTTCACAACACCCATGCAGATGAACAATACAGTTATGACTGCTGAATCCTACACAAATGCACTCTATAAGCACTTGCATGAGTGCATGGATCATGCTATCCCCAACAGAACCAAGATGCTAGCCTCCAAAAAAGGAAGCCAATGTAGTGGTCCCTGCTATAAACAAATTCTACAACAAAATGAAGAAACTGTTGCAAAAGAGAGTAAAAACCCATGAGTGGAGGAGCTCCCTGGTCAGCCTCAGTAAGAAGCTGAGATCCCTCATAAAATCCTCCAAAGCTAGCTATAAAAACAAGATTGCCACTGACTCCAAGGACAACCACAATGCATTCCATAGCTATGTCAAGAATCTTAAAGGTAACACCCAGATCTGCTCTGAGTTACAGCACAATGACACGAAAATCACAGAACCAACTGATATCACCAATGTCCCGGCTGATAGGTTCACTGCTAAATTCATCCCCCTCTAACCCCCTAAAGGGCCCATATCTATACTGGAAGAATGCAGAGCCCTACAATCACAACTGTGCAGGTAAAAACTGCACTCTCCAAAGCCAAGAACACAGCATCCATGGGACAACATCCCAGGCCACGTTCTACACAAACTTCAGAACGAACTGGCCCCCCACCTAAGCACCATGTTCAATCATAGCCTCATGTCAGGCTTTGTACCCACTAAATGGCGCAGAGCAACAGTTATACCACTCCACAAAGGGGGAGCTATCACAGACCCCGGGAACTACCAACCTGTTAGCATGATGAGCCTAGTCTGCAAGGTCATGGAACGTATCATCATGGAACTCATAAACAAAGACATTGGTAACCTCCAAACTCTGGATCCCACCCAGTTCAGGTTTGTGAAAGGTAGATCATGCCTCTTGAACCTGATCGACTTCTTTGAAACAGTCACCAAAGCCATAGATGAGGGTAAGGCAGTTCACACAGCCTATCTGGACCTCGCCAAGTCTTTCAACACCATCCCCCATTCTGGAATTATAGATAAACTCACTAAACTGGGTTTAGCAAACCTACTAGCTGATAAATGAAAGTTATGTACTTAACACTGACTTGCAGTTACCCTGATATGGATGCCAACTCTCCTAGACTTCAGCCTGCCCATCTTACCTTTGATCATTAGTGTATCAGTGCCTCTGTAAACCTACACCTAAGCTCACTTGCAGCTCTGGCTACAAAAGGCCCAACACACTGCAAAAACATATATCAACATTCCCCACTGCCAAGCCAGGGCAAGATGGGTAAGAATGTGCAAGAAGATGAAGCCATGCCCATGAAGATCTATCATTATGGCCAATACATAACTTGTCTCTCACATGGCTTGATTTATTTTCCTTTACTGATGTGAGAGAATCCTTAGTAACCAACCTGGGTGGTCTAGAAAAGTATATGGACTACTGCAGCCTACAAATGCCACTTGAGACCTGGAGGCAATGTCTAGTTTACAGTATTTCACAAAGGTGCCCAGTGAAACTCAAGTGAGAGTTAAGCATATATCATCAATACTTCAAATGCTAGAGAAACAGCTGCTGTTTTGGTAGCATGCACCTTTGGTTTGTCAAATAAGCATTTCCCTTTTTTGCATACAAAAGAAATAACTCTCTGAATACCAGATAGTCAGTGTGGCTTTAGACACCTTAGTACCCACGTTGGAAGTTGCCTAAGATGCAACTTGTTCATGTTTTCTGAATTCTTCCTTCCTTTATGACAGAAATATAACTGTGCACATTTGTTAAATGCAGTAGATGACCTGAAGGATACAGAAAGAAAACTGAGAGATTAACTGATTGGTTCAGGTCAGAATGAGTAGCTAGCCTGGGTATAAATGCAGATCTGGGGTATGTGACTACACCATCTTTAAAAAATACAAAACACTGGCTATTGGCACAGTGCCTGCAAGTCCGAAGTATGTCTACTGGAGGTAATGGCCACAAGGAAAAATAGTTTTCTAAACAGGGATTTCAGTTCATCCTTCAAAGCAAGACTGAAGGGTGACTGAGGCAACTGCTGTAAATGATATCAGGATCTCATGGCAGAAATGGTTGATGCAGTGGGGATTTAGGGAAAAAAAAAATACAACTCAGACCCTCAATATTGCTACCGGATGACCTATAATGGATGAAATAATTAGTCTGGTCTTGAAATTGTTGGCAGATGGGATCATGGAAAAGAATTTGCTGTGCTTGGCACAGGTTAGGGTAAAGAGACCATACTACAAGCTTTTTGAATTATACTTCAAATGCTAGAGAAACAGCTGCAAAGAAATAACTTACTAACCAGTTGAGGAACTGACATCTGCTGAGCCAATCTCCTAGGCTGACTTCTCCAAAAATACAGGTGGTGGGACAGAAACTTTGTTACTGTCCAGCTGGGGAACCACCTGTGAGGTATCAGTAAACATCTGCCGAGCCTATCCCCTAGAAAGTTGGCTTCCCCAGAAATATGAACAGCTATTTAAAAAGCAAATGGAAGACATCACTCATTTCCAAAGTGTCACAGCCTACAGACACAGGGGACAGGAATGGATTTTCCTGTTTGATATACCACACCACTACCATACTGTCAAGGTGTACTGCTATCTCACTGAGGAAGGGGTAGCCTGGAAGACTTGCACTGTGAGAAAGACAACAGTCTTCTTGAGGATGTCAATGTGCAGATCGTCAACTGTCTTCAATCACACAACTTAGACTACATGACCCTAAAAATATCCCCCAACCTAGGAAAGTGGTTACCACGGCAACTGTCACCTGGGAATCTGAAAGAATAAAAGGACTGTCCATAGAAATGCTGGGTTCAGAGTTCAACATGTCTTGGATATCCTGATTGGAATTGAGAAAGGGTTCATGGCCTGGTTTCACTGAAACCCCAATGTTCACTGGAGGACCTGCATATAGAATCTTGTTTGCTGGGAAATAAAAATTGTAATGGCCATAAGGCCTCAGCTCCCTAAGGCATAGTACACCCAAAACCTAAGGAAATAGCAGTACCTTGTTGACTTGTAAGGAAACTGGAGGATCCTCTCTCCTAGGAGGCTGAATACATAGGTTCTGGTGTTTACTGTACATACACAACCTTTGAACTTAATCCACTGGTATGCCTCCATCAGGCACTACAAAATTCAGTGTGATCATCTGTTACTGAAACAGAAGCAAGAAATCCCTGGCTGAGATTAGATTCCTTACAGTCAAGGTCAGCAAGGAGCCAGTCATTCGAGTAAGAAAACATTTTCACTCCCTGTGGCCTCTAGAAGACCGTCACTGCTGTCATTCAATTTAGAACTTAACAGTCTGAAAAGCAGTGCCTGAAACTGGCATTACTACTTCCTGCCTGCGAACAAAGGAACCTTCCCAACTCCTTAGCTGTCCTGATGGGCAGATATACGTCTTAGAGGCCTAAACAGCACATCCAATCTCACATGAATAGACAAGGATAAACTTATCACAACATGACCATCCACAACTTCTGCTTGGGGATGAACTGATTTAGGCTGCTTAAATCTAGGACAGGTCATGGGTCCTTGATTTTTTTGGTGCAAAAAACTATGGAGTAAAATCTGGATCCTAAATGTTTTATTGGGACTGCATGGATGACTCTCTTGGCAAGAATGTTTATGACATCTAATCTGGCTACCATCTTCTCATCTTTTGGAGGCATGGGACATCAGGAAGTGGAGGGGAGAGTTGCAAGAAAGGGGATTCTACAGTCTCTGAATAACATCAGGTATCTATTGGCTGCATGTGATGGCTGACCACACACACACACACACACACACACACACACACACACACACACACACACTGACCACGGAATCAATGAATGACCCAACTACCTCCAAAACAGACCAGCTGAATGAATCCTTGAGGTGAACTCTGCTGTCTTCTGGCATGATGGGTGTGAAAATCCTAATTGCAGTTTCTAACTCTACTACTAGACTGAAATCCACACCAGAAATTACCATCACCACGGCTATGCTGGTTCTTACTGGGTTGATTATTGTAGGGCATCCTGGAGTAGGGCAGTACAGAACTGTAGATGTCAGGCAAACATCCATGATGATTTTGCCTTTTTTTTTTTTAACTATCCGGTCCAATTTAGCCTTAACTTGGGGACCAAAAGATACTGAGGGGATATTGACAAATGATTCATCAAGGAAACCAGTCCGCAGCAGCCAGTTATGATGGCGTAGTATTCTACTACAGCTCACTGCTCTCACTGCACCGCCAGCTGCAATAGACGTAACGGACAAGACACAGATCTGAACAGAAAGTTTACTTCCGTGCTCAGTGTTTTAAAACTTTTCACTGACTTATACATCTCGTCTATGATCTCATGCTGCAGACACATGCGCACCTAACAGCTTAACACCATTAAGTAAGTGTCAAGGCCACAAAGACGAGTTTGCCTCAGTGGTTCAATACCCTGTATTCCTTATCATGTAGATGTAATTTTTGGTCCCAAGTCTGTGTGTTGAAGCAGACCTTTCAAATTAGTTTTTTCTTCCAGTCAGTCACAGTACCCTGCCCCATTCCTCAACTATTTCTGTCTGTACTAAAAGAGGCTGTGATTGCTCCAGTCCTCAAGAAGCCATATTTTAATTTGCAGATTTGTTTGAGAATTAGTGCCCTGTCTTAAGTCTTCCATTTTATTGATAAAGTTATTGAGAAGGTGGATTGTTTGTAGCTGTTTTTGCATATAGGTTCATAGGTTCATAGGTTCATACTAGGCTATCTGCCCAAGGGCATTTATAAGCCTAGCCCATAGTTATGTGGCTTTCGCCACCCCTTTAGTTTGAATCCATCCATTGGTCAAGATTCCTCTTGAACAAGACCAGAGAGAGGCTGCCTCACATGTTTATCCTTTTGGTGAGGAACTTTTGGGGCCTTTCAGCTGCAGCAGGGTCTGGTCAGATACATTGGCCATGGCTCTGGCACCAGTTATCCATTCTGTGAGGGCCTTCTGGAGGGATATCTGTGTCATGTTTGTGTTTCTAGGCTGGCCTTGTTTGCATCTGCAAAACTTGTCAGTCATAACCCTCCTGTGTTTGCTTGTACTTCAGAAAAGTAGATGCATGCAAGAGGAGAGTGAGACCCAGGCCCTGTGGGACACACCACTTGAGGCTTTGGCTTTGAGTCTGACATGGCAACTCTGACCCTGTGGGTTGTCCCAGGGTTCTGTCACTTAGCTTTGCATTGTGATGTGGCTGTATGGACTGCCTTTCCCTCATCAATGGCCTTGTGGACTGTCTCGAAAGTCAACCAGGGTTTAAGAGGCAGGATCTTGCCTTTGAAAAAAGCCAAACTGAGTTGGGATCAAAGTCTGCAAGTTCCCTATGTCTTTATTTATGAGTTCCATCCCTCCATGGCTTTGCAGATAAGGCATCCTGAGGTGAGGCTAGATTAAACAGCTGTCCTAACTGTGGGTTTAATTCCTCATTGAGTTCATAAACACACAGCAGACACCATCCCCGGTCATGGATGTGCTGTGTTTTTTAGTGAGGGCAGTTCTCACCTCTCCTTTTGGGGGGAGAAGTTTGCACTGAACCTGTCAGCCAGTATGTTGGCAATGTGTGTGTGTTTCAGTAAATTCATCACATTGAACTCTAATTGAGCATATTCCTGGGGTTTCTCCTTCCTTTCTAACATATAATAAAGAAGGCCTTATGATTCTCTTCTTTTTCCTTGGCGATTTCATCTTCTCATGCCTTGGATGATGCCTTGGATGATTTGTAGTTTTTACTTATTTATTTTTTAGGTTATAATGATCAAAGGTGTCTTTGTCCTATCTTGTAGTAGCTTCCTCCTTTTTGTTGTTTTGTGTGTTTATGTCCACCAGACTGGGGGACACCAGACTTTTAGAAGAGTCTTGGTTTGTTTTTGTAGGGATTGCCTGATCCATGCAGTCCAGTAGGTGCTGGTAGAAGGCATTTGTAAGTGATTCAGCGATTTGAGTAATTGAGTAATGTTGGGCTTGGGGGCAGCCAAGGAGACCACACTAGTTTTAAGTTTGTGAAATCGCTTTTTGTTTTTTTTTTGTGTTTGGTCTTTTGTTTCAGGTGGGGTGGGATGGGGACCTCAGCGAGCCAGGTTATGTGGTGATCTGATCTCCAGGGTGATTGGGGGTGGTGGTGAACATGATTGATGATGTTATTGATTCGATGAGATTGATGATGTGATCCTCCTCTTGTGGGGATGGTGACTAGTTGTTCCATGGCATTTTGGTTCTCGAACCAGGAATCTAGTGTTCCCAGTCTATATTAGGGTAGTTAAAGTCACCTAGTATGATGGTTTGTGATACATTTATCCTCCCAATGTTTGTTTCAGCCATGTGAGGTTCCTGAGTTTGAAGTTTGAGAGGTGGCATGCTACAAATTGCAGAGCAGTCAGCAGTCTTTATGGTTAATTGCATGGTCTTGGGTCCATGCATCATGCCACCAACCTTGACCCTGAGTGTGGTGTGGGTCCTTTTATGAATATCCTTACCTCCTTTTCTTGGTGTTGTCCGGATGATATCGCATGACTTGATAGACCCCTGCCATTCAGGATTTAGCTCTGGGCATGACATGGAAGCAGATCTCATCAGAGTGACTAATGGCCTTCTGATCTACCTTGGTCCTAATTGATATCTTGTGTGGATATGAACACTGAGTGTCTGAGGGTGTACTCTGGGATGGATTCACGATGGCATATGAAACAATATTTATATTGTAGGCAGAAGATCACATTCACTGAATAACATAACAAGCTTTTTTTACAGGAGGACAATCTCCTCCTGACTTATATACACCAACTCTGCTGTTGCACAACAGTGGAAAATGGCTTTCAGTAACATCTCATGTGTAGTGCTGTCTGTCAGACAGATAACCATCAAAAACGTTTCACATTCTCTTTGTGAGTGGACATAATTTGGTCATACTTGTTTATTGACAGGACTTCAGCACTGGCACCCAGCTGTCTCAGCACTAATACCAGCTATCTCAGGCTTAGGCAACTCCCCTTATTTATTTAATTTTGATTACTGGGGTAGAGCACTGATTAAACAATCAATTACAGGCAGCCCAGGCTACAAACATAGTTGTAGGGACAAGTCCAAATAAGGTTTATTAGTGTGTCTAATACAGTCAGTTTATAAAAACATACACATGCAAAAAAACTATATCCATATTTACAAAAAGTGGTTGCTGTAAATTACAAAGATGTGGAAAAGGAGCGTGTAATGACTACAAGTTGTAGCACAGTAATGCCTGTGTAGAGCTGATAAAAACTAGGTCTCTCAGGTGGTACGTTTTACTCCAGCCATGGGAAGACAATGACTAAACAAGAGGTGGAAACATACTGTATGAAAGACAGTAGGTTAAGAGAGATGATGATGTGGAGTTAAGCGTAGTGTAGGTTACATTATTAAAGCTTCGATATGGGAGAAATAGATGTAGAATAGCACCATGTTCAATCATAGCCTCACCTCAGGCTTTGTGCCCACTGAATGGCGCACAGCGACGGTTATCCCACTCCACAAAGGGGGAGCCATCACAGACGCCAGGAACTACCACCCCATTAGCCTGACGAGCCTGGTCTGCAAGGCTATGGAACTATCATCATGGAACTTATAAACAATGAACAATGACACTGGTAATCTCCAAACTCTGAACCTCACCCAGTTCAGGTTTGTGAAAGGCAGATCATGTCTCCTAAGCCTGATAGACTTCTTTGAAGCAGTCACCAAAGCCATAGATGACGGTAAGGTGGTTCACACAGCTTATCTAGATCACGCCAAGGCTTTCAACACCATCCCCCACTCTGAAATTATAGATAAACTCACTAAACTAGGTATAAATCCCTATGTCACAAGATGGGTTGCCAACTGGCTCACTGACAGAACCCACACTGTGAAAGTAGCAGACTAAATCCAACTTCAGAACAGTGACAAGTGGAGTACCACAGGGTTCAGTCCTGGGTCCTCACCTGTTTGGTATCTACTTCTCTGAAGTACAGGCTAACACAGAAGGTCTTTGGCTAATGAAGTTCGCAGATGACTGCAAACTTTGAGCCATAATCAAAACTCCTAACGATGTGGACATCCTACAAAAGGGCCTCACTAAGACAGATGCCTGGTGTCAAAGCCATGGCCTCAAGCGCAATGCCAAAAAGTGCATTGTCATCCCTTTTGGTAAAAACTCTGTACCCATGAACTACCACATAGGCAGTAGTCTACTTAACACTAAAGGTGTGATAAAAGACCTTGGGACACAGGTCTTTGGCTAATGAAGTTCGCAGATGACTGCAAACTTTGAGCCATAATCAAAACTCCTAACGATGTGGACATCCTACAAAAGGGCCTCACTAAGACAGATGCGTGGTGTCAAAGCCATGGCCTTAAGCACAATGCCAAAAAAGTGCATTGTCATCCCTTTTGGTAAAAACTCTGTACCCATGAACTACCACATAGGCAGTAGTCTACTTAACACTAAAAGTGTGATAAAAGACCTTGGGACACAGGTGGACAGTAGTCTCTCCTTTCATAATCACATCGCCACAGTACTCAGGAAATCCTTCCACATGGCATACCTCATCACAAAAGGTTTCTCTACTTGTCAATCATTAGACCCATTACAGAATACAGTGCCCCTTTTGGTATGTACCCCACAAGACAGCAACAACAACTGGAAAGGCCGCAGAAATACCTCACAAAGAGGATTACCGGCCTCAAACAGATGCCCTACGCAGACCATCTCAAACTATAGCTTTACTCCGTCACATATCACCTACTCAGAGGCGATCTCTGCCTAACATACAAAGCTATGTCAAATCCAGAGCTGTTGGACATGATCCACTTAAAAGAAATCCCAGTCCCTCTGAGCTAAATGCTTTAGGGACCTAAAACTTGTCACCACAATAAACAGAACATGCTGGAGGGATAGATTCCTGTCCCACAGACTTCCCATACTCTGGAACAAACTACCTATCTATATCAAACAAAGCTCCTCATTAGCACTCTAAGAAATATCTTGATGATTGGATGGGAGATAGGAAATTCACCCCAGGGATCACTTCTGTGGCTCTGCTCGACAGGGGCACAGGAAAATAATTTTCTTGGGTGGCGAAAGCCAGGGTACCTTTTTGGCTAGGCTTATATAGGCCCTAGGGCCAATAGCCTGGTACCTACCTATGAACTAGCCTAGTGGGGCTAACCCAATCAACAAATGATAAAAATACATAAATAAATAAATAAGACCTATCACATTCAGGCATGACTATCAAAGGAGGTAAAACAGTGACCTAAATCAAGAGAGGTGACGACAATTAAAGTGACACACTGACCCCATGTAGAAAAATGGGAAAAGGTGGGGGTAATAACAGTGATGAGACAAACCATGAAGACATGCTCTTAGGCATCAAATTCAGTAACTTTTCACCAATTCACTATTAAGATCAAGGGTGAGATCTGAACTAGGGGAAGCAGAAAATAACTTGAAGGCTTAGTGTCAATATGCAAGTATGTAAATAATGTATGATATCACAGTGTGCACCACTGCACCAGCACAGGGCATGGACAACCACAGCAAAACAGATTTCTTTAAGTTTATCAGAGTAGGGCACTGATTAACAATGGGAAATTTCAGGCTCAGCACCAGTTGCGTAAAAAACAAGAAATAGAGCAATAAATTATGTACAACTACTACAATCAGAGATTATAACCAATATCATACATTTTTTTTTATTACAGAATCTAATATATGTACATCTATTACCAGGCAGTGTGAAAATCAGCTCTAGAGGATTGTCACTGTTGAAATGACAACCCAACCCCATATGCAAAAATGGGAAACGAGGTGTGGATGGATGGCTATGTAAATACATCTACACACACACACACACACACACACACGCACACACACACACACACACACACACACACACACACACACACACACACACACACACACACACACACACACACACGCACTATCATCAACCACCCCCTTTTCCCCCCATCGTCTACATGGGGTTGGGGTGTCATGTTAACTGTCGCCATTTCTCTTGATTCAATGTCACACTACGGCCTGACTGTTGCAGATAAGTACAGTTGTGTACACTTACCATAAATGTAGATGTTCGAGTGTATTCACTGTTGCAGTCATCACATTTGGGTTATCTGCCTGCAGGTAGCCCTCAGCCGGCCTGAATACCAGAGTCTTTGGATTTCTACGTCAGATGCTGTCACTTCTTCCATGATGTCAGGGGTATAAAACATGCAGCCAACACCATTACATCAGTTTTTCTTGCCCCAGATGTCAGGTGCCCCTACAATAGGAAGCAGTTATATGGTATGGTACACCCCCATCAAAAAGCAAATACACTTAATAAAATATATACCAAACAATAAGGAAAGGTAGAGCCAAGAGAAGTCAGGGGGCTGGAGGGAGGGTAACCAGGAGTGCAACTCGAACATCTACATTTATGGTAAGTGTACACAACTGTACTATGTTCTTCATGTTTCACTGTTGCAGTCATCACATTTGGGTTGATTCCCAAGGCTAAGGAAGGGAGGAGGTAGTTAAAGAGCATTATGGCCAGCTATTAAGCCCTGCAAGACTGCTGTGGCCAATCCAGCTCTGGATTTAGAAAAGATAGGCAGGTGGTAATGTTTGGTGAAGGTATGTACAGAGCTCCAGGTAGCAGCTTCCAGGATGTTCCTGGTAGGGACTCCTCTGAGAAATGCCGCAGAGGTAGATGCAGCCCTGGTGGAATGTGATCTTATCCCCTGTGAAGTAGGTTTTCCACGGTGCTTGTAGCAGAAATGAATGCAATGGGCTATCCATTTGGAAATGGTTTGATTTGGAAATGGTTTGCTTTGAAATGGCCTTCCCCTCTGCCCCTGCAGCAAAGCCAACTAGCAACTTTTCTGAGAGGCTTAGTCCTGTCCAAATAGAATCTAAGCTGCCTGTGCACATCTAGAGAGTGCAGTATCCATTCCCCTCTGTTTTGTGGATTAGGGAAAAAAGTAGGCAAATAAATGGACTAGTTTAGGGCCACACTAGACACCACCTTGGGCATAAAGGAAGGATTAGTCCTGAGGGAAACCCTGTCCACATGGAAGATAATGAAGGGTTCCACTGCCATGAGGGCCTGTAATTCAGACACTCTTCTTGCTGAAGTGATGGCTAGAAATAAGGCTGTTTTCCAAGAAAGGAATTTCAACTCTGCTGTTGCAGCTGGCTCAAAGGGGGGGGGGGTGAGCTTTTCCAATACAAAGTTAAGGTCTCAGGCTGGAGTGGGAACTTTCCTGGGGGGGGGGTCTTAAATTTTTGGTCCTTCTAAGGAATTGTTTTACCAAGGGGTGAAAGAATAGGGGTGGCTCAGTATTACAATGTGCTGGAATGGCAGAGGCATGAATCTTAACTGACTGAAGGACAGGCCCTTGTGGAGCATTTCTGTTAAGTACTCTAGAATATGAGGTAAGCTGGGCACCACTGTGCCCATCCCCTGAGCCTGGCTCCAGGAACAGTATCTTTTCCACTTTTCAGCATAGGAGTTTCTGGTCCTAGGCCTCCTTGCCTCCAGAATGACATCCATCACCTGCTTACTGAGGGATGCTAGAGGAGAGTCATGGAATTATCCAGGCTACAAGGTACAGGGTGTGCAGCTGAGGGTGCAGAATCTGGCCCGCTTGCTGGGACAGCAGGGAAGAGGTCTGAAGCAGGTGCCATGGTTGTAGCAGTGTCAGACTGTGCAACAGGGGGTATCAGTGCTGGCATGGCCAGTCTAGTGCAATCAGTATTGTCCTTGTCTTGTCTTGTTTGATCTTTAGTAGAACCTTCGAGAGGAGAGGCAGAGGGGGAAAGGCATAAACCGAGAGACATTCCCAGGTAAAGGACAGGGCCATCCACTTACCAAACTTCACTGTAGGGAGTTCTGGTGCAGAATTTGTTCAACTGGTAGTTCTGAGGGGAGGCAAACAGGTCTACCTCTGGAGTCCCCCATTTGTTCCACAAGAGGTTGAATATTTCGGGTTCTAGTTTCCATTTGTGTGGGTCCATGAGATTTCTGCTTAAGTCATCTGCCAGTGAATTTAGTTTGCCTGGCAGGAACTGAGCTTGTAGGTGCAGTTGGTAGCTCAAGGCTGTGTTCCACAGAGCCATGGCTAGTCTGCAGAGAGGGTACGAGTGGGTTTCCCCCTGCTTGTTTATGTACCACATAACTGTGGTGTTGTCTGTCTTTACTAATAGTTGTCCTGGAAGAATAAGGTCTTTGAAGGCTGTCAGAGCATTCTGTACAGCTAGCACTTCTTTTTGATTGATATGCAAGTGCATCTGTCTCAGGTTCCATTTGCCCTGAATTCACTGTCCTGCCATGTGAGCCCCCCATGCATAGTCTGATGCATCTGTTGTTAGGGTTTGGGTGGCAGAGGGTAGAGTGAAAGGGAGTCACTTGTGGTAGGAGGCATCTGCCCACCAATGGAACTCTGTCCTTAGACAAGGAATGATAGGAATCATTGTTTCCAGGTCCTGATAATGTTGACACCATAGACTTTTAGAACTCATTGGAGTCTCCTCATATGCAGTCTTGCATATGGAATTAGCAGAAGGCAAGAGGCCATGAACCCCAGAGCTTGCAGTATTTTCCTTGCAGATAGCTGGGTTTTTGTGGCCAATAGTTTGAAGCAGGTTGTCAAATAAACTTGTTTCTCTGGAGTGAGGAATGCCATCTGGGAAGTTGTGTTCAAGCTTGCTCCCAGGAATACAATCTGTTGGCAGGGTACTAGGTGTGATTTCATTTCATTGATGGTGTACCCCAGTGAGGTCAGAAGTTTCTTTATAAATGCCAGGTGATGTAATAGCAAGTCCTGACTTTCTGCCTGAATCAGACAATTGTCAAAGTATGGGTAAATTTGAATATTTCTCTGCCTGCAAAATGCAATGGCTGGAGCTAGACACTTTGTGAACACCCTGGGCACAGTAGATAAGCCAAAGGGAAATGCAGAGAATTGAAAGTGCATGGAGCCCACCCTGAAATGTAGGTATTGTCTGCAGGATTCTCTTATTGGGATGTGCAGGTAAGTTTCCTTTAAGTCTAGGGCTGCCAGCCAGGCTTCCTTGGCTAGCATAGGAAGACGCTGTTGAGTTAGCATTTTGAATTTTGGAACCATCAGAAAGGTGTTGAGAATAGAGAGGTCCAGGACAGGACGCCAGGAGATTTCTTTACTGGGTACCAGAAAACGTCTTGAATAAAAACCTTGTCCCCTTTGTTCAGCTGGGAAAGGTTGAATAGCCCTGATACTGAGAGGAGAGAGAACCTGCTATTGGGCTTCCGCCCATTGATTTGGGGGGAGATCTGGCCAGCCATTTGGGGTTGGTAGTGTGTGGAAGTGGAATCTGTATCCTCGGGAAACTATGTTCAAAACCCATTTGTCCTGGGTAATGAGTTACCAGTTTTTTGCATGCATGGCGAGCTTTCCTCCTAAGGGAGCAAGTAGTTGTGCAGGGCTTGGAAGGGTTAAGGTTAAGTCATTGTGCCATTTTTCCTTAGGGGGTGGCTTACTACTCACTGCTTTGGAAGTGGGAGCCCCCCACTGCTTAGATCTGTGCGTAGCCTGAGAGTGAAGTCTTGTTTGTCTGCTGTTCCTGGGTTTGGACTGAGAAAGCCTGGAAGGGAATGGAAAGGACCAGTTCTTTGAAGGCCAATGCCTACTGAATCTGGGAGGCTGTACTTGTAGGAAATCTTTAACAGTTTGCATAGATTTAGCTTTTTCCTCCATCTTTTTGAGGACTTCTTCTGCTTTGTTGCCAAAAAGGCAGTCTTGGTTTAAGGGTGCATCCAGTAATTGAGCTTTAACATGATCTGGCAAGTTTTGTTCCTTAAGCCAAGCATGCCTTCTAAGTACAGACACAGTGACAGCAGCCTTGCAAGATGCTTCTAAAGCATCAAAACCACATTGAAACGTATGTTTACCAACTTGTTCAGCAGAATGCATTAAATCTTGCAAGTCTTTGTGTTCAGCACAGTCAGGAATCAACATCATTTTCTGTTTAAGTAGTCCCATAATATGCTGCTGATACTTTTAACATATGAAACTGGCAATTTAATGCCCTAGTGGACAAAGTAGCAGAAGTGTATACGTTCTTAGCCCATCTGTCTAAGGCTCTAGAATCTCTATCAGAAGGGGTAGGATTTTTTCCAGTAGTAGCCTTAATGCCTTTTGGTCCTTGGGAAATAGTCTCTGGATCCGCAGTAGGATTCTTGAAGAGCAACTTGTGAGAGTCAGGTACTCTGTAATACCTGTCAGGTTTTCGGGGAGCTGGAGGCAAAGTGTCTGGGGTAAGGCTAGATTCCAAGAAAACATCATCTACAATAGCCAGAACAGGAGGGATAGCTTGAGGCCTGTGCTGAGGCCGGAGTAAGAATTCCCTAAGTCACGTTTTGGACTCAGAATAGTCCTGGATTTCCCAGTGGAAATGCTCCCTAAGAGTATGCAAGGTTTCACCAAAAGAAAAGTCTTCTGGAGGGGAAGCACAGGGAATAGAATCCTCTGCATCAGAAACCTCATAAGTAGATAAGGGCAAATCCTGGTAATCAGAAGGAGTAGAGATATCAGATTCCTGATCAGAATAATCAGAAAGAAAATCGGTTCCAGGTCTCAGAGTGGGAAGGCTGGCTTCCCCTAATTAAGGTAATAAGGTCTTCAGCCATTCTAAGCATTTGTTTTTGAGGCATATGGGCCTGACACTGCAGTTTGGTCGTCGGTTTTCTAGGCATAGTGCGAGTTTTAGGCCTGTGGAATTCAGCACTTCTAGCTGGAAATGATGCCGTCAGTTTAATAAGAAAGTCTGTAGGCCTGAATACACACTCAGAAGTCGATGCCTGCACAGCGGCTCCGGACCCATCCAAGGTAGAGACATCCGCAGGGTCCATAGTCGAAGAAGCATCTCGCGGCATACCGGACTCCGAATGGGTCTCAGTAGAGGCCTGCAAATCTGTAGTAGCAGGTATCAGGGGCTGCAAATGCACCTCACTGAGTACCGGCAGACTGGCGACTAGCTTAACGGACGCATCGTCAGCAGTTTTGGACCTATGCGGTCTGTCTCTGTCTTCATCCTTACATTTTTTCGGAAGATCGATAGTCGGATGGCTTAATGAAGCCATTTCGGAGTACGGAGATCGAGAACGAAAATATTTAGCTACAAAAATAGCCCGACGACGAACAGTTCGTGCGTTGAACAAGGCACAAAACCGACAGCGAGGGACGTCGTGGTCTGGGCCTAAACAGGCGACGCAGTAAGAATGAAAATCTCTATGAGGTATTTGCTTTCCACAGGCAAGACAATTGTCAATTTTTTCTGACATCAGTTAGAGCAAGAAAAAAGGATCTCCAACGGGGTACTTATTTTTTTTGAAGACTTCAGGTCTGAAACTCGAAAATGAAAATTTCAGGAGTCGGCCAACCGGCACTTGTGAACTGCGTCTGCTTCGGGCACCGCACGGCAAGAAAGACTGATGTAATTGCGTCAGCTGCATGTTTTATACCCCTAATGTCATGGTAGAAGCGACAGCATATGACGCAGAAATCTGAAGTGTCTGGTATTCAGGGCGGCTAAGGGCTACCTGCAGGCAGATAACCCAAATGTGATGACTGCAACAGTGAAACACGAAGAACATCTCTCATACAATCCATCCACCTCTTTGTTGGATGCCCTTGTTTCCTCTTACTTTTGTTCTGTCTGTCCCAATTTTTCTTTTCCAGATTATCTTCTGCCTTTCTGCACATGTGCCTGAACCACCATCATCTGTTCTCTTTGAACTTTTCTGCAATTGGAGCCACTTTGGTTTCTGCTGTTATGCCCTCATTTCTTCATCTGTCCCACTGTGTGCATCCTACCACCCTTCTCAGGCACTTCATTTCCATCACCTCTAGCTTTCTTATCCACTCTGCCTTTACAACCCATTACCATACAGCAGTACTGGTCACACCACTATTTTGTACACCTTACTTTTCAGCTTTGGCATTCTTCTGTCATACACTACATCTGACACAATGCCAGTTGGCTGCTACCCCTCTGATTCTAGCTTTGACGTTTGAATTCAGACTTCCTTTCTCAACCACCCCTCTCAGATACTTAAAGCTATTAACTTGTTCCACTATCTTCCCTTCTATCTCAGTTCTCAGCTTGTTTGGATTTCCCCAATTTGCTGTTATTATTATTACTGTTTTATCTGTACTTAGTTTTATCCCATGTGCCTTCGGTTTTGCATTCCATTCCCCTATTCTTTGCTGAAGTTCTTGCTCAGAGCCTGCTTGCAGACACACACACACACACACACACACACACACACACACACACACACACACGTAAAAAAGTATGCGTGTGTGTGTGTATGTATGTATATATATATATATATATATATATATATATATATATATATATTTATATATATATATATATATATATATATATATATATATATTTATATATATATATATATATATATATAAAAGTAATAACGTTCTATTTTAGTTTACCAGTAAGCAAATCAGGAAACCTTAACAAAAAGTGGGGAAATAAAACAACATGTTCAGAAAATGCAGTTTACTAAACAAGCAGAAAGGCAGACTTACCAACAGTAATCTGATCTTTTGGAGTTTTTCTTTGTCTGTTTTGTACTGTTCTTCTATAAGATGAGTGCGCTCCTAAAACAAAAACATGTATGATTTTATAGATTGCCTCTGTAAAATTTACACAGATCCTAGTAAAGTTCTTCAGATACATTTTACACAAAATACTACTACCACAATATAAACTCAAATTTTCTCAGGGCAAAAATAAAACATCACTTTAGAATTAAACATGCACATACTGCTCCTACTTAGACCCCCACCACCACCACCACCAAACACATACATAAATCACACTGCAATATTTATTTTTCCTTGGTAAGATGTGCTTGCAAGAAACAAGCACAATGTCATCTGCCCCACTGTGAGCAGGACAGTCGTGGCTCAGTATCTTGTGTCCCACTGCCTGTACTAACCATGAAAGGAAATGGCCCACTTCACCCATGTTACCATAAAATAAATGTTAAAGTCATCAAGCCAGGAATTTTTTCCATTCACATTTAGTTAATAAGGGCAAGTTTTATTTTGAAGCTTAGAGTAGTAATGCTGCTAGCTGTTCTTTCTACATTATTGTATTTATTTTTTCCCCATACTGTATAACTGTTCTCAGATCTTATACACATTATTGATGTGCTGTCTGTTCTCCATAAGGTCTGGTAGTCAAATACATGCCAGTGATTGGCTGGGCTACAGTGTTGGTTGGTGGGTGGGGCTGTGGGTAGAGTACCAGCATTATATTAGTCAGTGATGTTAGGGTCAAGAAAACTGAATGTCTTTTTTTTACTTTAAATTTAAAGATCAGAGCACATTACCAAAAACTGGGTAAAAAGGCAAAGAATAACAGGAGATAAAGACCCAAAATCAGGGATACATTTTAAGTATTAATGTAATTCAGATAGGAAGATAACAGAATAACTGTGTTTTCATCAGTATGTGCTTCTGACCAACAATTGGGACTACATTACAGAATGGCTGCACTGCAATGACTGTAATTCTCAGTCTTCACTGATTTACCAATAAATCAAACATTTTGTAAGAGACATGATAAAAATTTGTGGCAAAATTAGGGAGAGCAGAGAAAGATTGTGGTTGCTTGATTTTGTTACTGTCAGTACGGAGCAGTACTGATTGCTTATGTTAGTGATCAGGAAAGGATGGGAACGAGGCCTTGACATTTAACTTGTCAGCAATTTACTTTTGCTGACAACCATTCCACAGGGAAGCAAGTCATGGCAGTGGATTGTGGTCAGTGAGAGAATGAATAAGACAGAGTAAGACAGTAGTCTCAACAGTGGGAAGGAGGGAGAGAGAGAGAGAAAAGGAAAGAACGAATATGTGAGTCACTGAGATAGAAACAGTATGAGAGAGAGAGAGAAACTGTGACTATGAAAGTGGGAGAGAAAGAGACAGTGAGACTGGGAAAGAGAAAGACAGTAAGAGAGAAACAGAGATGTGACAGTGGAAGAAGAGGGAGAAAGAGAATATGAGAAAGTGTGGGGCAGGGACAGCATGAGTAAGAAAGAAAAAGACTACGAGATAACAGGGAGAGAGAGAGAAGCGTGGCAGAAATGGTGTGTGAGACGGACAAGAAAAGTAAGAACAGGTTTTGTATCAGCATGCATTTTCCAAACAATAAAACATATGAAAGTACAACATCTGGCATTACTGACAGACTGTAGTCATCAGTGATTTACTGGCATCATTGTGCATTTATTAAAGAAAAGGTAACTATAAAAATGTTAATATCCCATTACTGATATTTCTGGCCACTGCATGGCATCTCTTGCTTTATCTTTACACACTACTGTTCCCTTGCTATTACTCAAGAGTTCTCCCAAGTGTTTGTCTTCTCAGTTTATGGGAAACTATTAACATCCTGAATAATGAACCATGGACACATTTTATTTCTTCTTTGAAAGAATGTCTTTCCTTTAGGAGTGGAATTTGTTGAGGCACTCACTGTGACAAAACACTGGACAAAAGATCTAAAAAGCACCACAGAGCAGCTAGAACCTAGTGGCTTCTTGAGGCTTGTGGCCCCCAGACCCCTGGCTTAATTAACTTATTTCTCCCAGTTATTACAGTAAACGAAACTCACTCTGACATCACATATCTGGCCACACCCTGTGTCCCACTTTGGACATCTGAAAAGATGTCAGCCATAAAGCCTGTGTGTAAGTCATGCATCATTTACTTCAATACTTAAAAACAAGTACAAGATACAAAAGATGACACTTAATAAATTTTAACACTGATTTTTAATTGTAGGTATTAAGCAAAAGCACCTACAAAACAGAAGCAAAACATTTCTTATGCAGCTTTGGGAGTTAAGGTGGCTGCAATCGGGCTAGTACATTAATCGGTACTTAAGTATTATCGCAACCAGATTTTAGAGAAAATACCACTTGCTTCCTGACATCGAAATCTGATCTTTAGTGGTTTATAACTGTCATACAGTGCGTTTCCTTTAACAATAGTGTTTTTTTTCAGGAGTGTTTTCAATAAAATGCAAAACATGCTGTTGTTCCTTTACGCATTTTACTGCCAGCAGCATGTCGCTTACTGAAAGTCCGCCCGATGAACGTTCCTTTTTTTCGTTGCAGCAAATGCTTTTGAGTTTCAGGTATTACAGCTGTGCTATTGCTTTCCTGAGACTAGAGTCATACAACACAGTATTTTGCTTAGTTTAACGTGTTTCTGGGATAAAAATCACACAGAGGGACGCCTCCTCACCATCTGGAATTCTACTGAATGGAAAACATGTAGCATGGCACCACTTTGACAAGGAAGAGAGAAAAAAAGGGCTGTTTTTGAGAGAAGGTGGTTTTAAGAAGGGTTATGAAGTACATCGTGAGAAGTTACTGTCACTGTGGCTGGAAGCACCGTCAATGCACAAAAGAGATAGCTCTACTCATGCTGGCAGTAAAGTGCACACAACCACAGTGACACACTGACATTCTCCATTGTTCTTGACACCACATCTTAAAAGCTTCAGTGTGAAAGAGAAGACATTTGCTGACATTTGTACAACAAAAACGGTCAAATTTCCATATCGGGAAGCAAGTGGTATTATCACTAGAATCTGGTTGCGATAATACGCAAGTACCCATTCATCTTATACAGGATGATATACAGATGCTGTACATTAGATAACCACTGGATGGTAGAATTAAGGTGGGAGAGTTCCTCAGAAAACAATCAGGGGTGCCCTTCTTTTACCTTTATTTGCTTAATATTTAGACCCACTGGCAAAGAAAATAAGGGACACAGATATTCAAGGATATAACTGGTATTGTAATCCAGAAAACAAGAACAGATGGCTTTATTTACAGATATTATTTTGTACTCGATAAATTCAGATGTTGCAGAACAAATTGGCGTTGCAGAACATTTTGATGCAGTTCCAAGTCTTTTGTTGGTTTCAACAATTAATGAAGATAAAACAAATGTTATATTGGAAAATTATGCACATTTATGAGGACATGATAGGATCAAGTAATTAGGTGTACGGATTAAAAAGGATTTTGTTACTGCAGGTAAGGATATGTGGGAAGAGACCAAACAAAAGATAATACAAAAACTGAGAAACTGGAAGCTGTTTTTTATGGATATGGATAGTAAGATACAAGCAGTGAAAATGTTTTTAGTTCCTTTAATTTTATATGAGGGTCAGGCATATTTTTATCAACCAGAGGAAAGGGTGTGGACAATAATAAAAAGTTGAGGAATTTATTTGGGAAGAGTAGAGTTGAGTGGGATAAGTTGATCCTCCCTGTAGAACAAGGTAATTCTGGACGGCTTGATTTGTATGGATATTTTAGAGCTACGCAGTTAAGGCACATATACATAACACGAACAGAAGGCTATAATTCAAAGTGGAAAGGGATGATACAGTGTGGACAGGAGCTCAAGAAATAAGGACAGATTAGGATTTTTGATGCAGATCCTTAAGAACAACAATAACTATATAGAATATTAAACATATAAAGTTGCAGAAAGTATTCTAGGAACTAATTCAGCAGGGGAATGGAGAAAGATTTTTGCCGATAGGGATGACTGCAAGCAGAGGTAAAGAAAATAGGCAAGAGGAGGATGGATTTTTGACTGGAAGTGTTTGGATAGTTATTCTTACATGTATTCTTACATGTATTCTTAGTGTCAATCAGGCAATTTTTCCTCAGGTAGACAGTAAATGATGGAGATGTGGTGGGAAAGGCATTCTTAACACTGTTAGAAGTACTGGGGCAGCAAATAGCTGTAACTAAGGAAATAATTCTTTTGAGCTGGCAAACAAAATCTGAATGGCACAGGTATAGTAAAGCATTTAATTTTAATGTTACTGACTACAAAAAAGCCATTACTAGAAAATGGAAATGAAAATCTAAACCAAATGTAATTGAAGTAGTGAATACTGTTAAACAGATCTAAGAACTGAAAGTGAAAATCTTTAGAAAAATAAGTAAATTACATAGAAATACATGGAATCAGAGGGAACAAACATGCAGAATAATGTTCAGGAGGAGGAGTGAAGTTTAACGGTAGGCAGAAATTGAGTAATTTAAGTAATGCCGAGTGAATGATAGTTGTTTTACAGAAAGACATGTATTATATGAAAAAAAAACATTAATTTGGCTTGTTTTCATTTCTATTAATGTATATGTTCATATGTCTTATCCGATAATTTAATAAATATGTTAAAATACACTAACCTTCTCATCTCTGTCCTTACAACCATCTCCTTATTGTAATTCCAAAACCTGTAACTTCAAGTTCTGGAATTAAAATAAAAAGGCAGCGAAAATAAAGGAACAGAGCAACTGCTTTTCTCCTTTAAAGTTTTTTTTTTTTGCACAGGGAGCTAACTCCCTTCCACATTCACAACTTCACTACATATGAATATGAATTTCGGGACTGCCATGCTTGAGAGAAAAAGAAATACTCCAAGAAGCAGTGATCGTGGGCTTACTAGATGCTGCACATTCAGTCTCCATATTCCACGACCCACACTTAACAGTCTCAGACATTAAAACCATTACCCTTACCATCACCTGTAAACCCCTCCAGAGTCCATCTTAATCTCATGCAGATCTAAACCAACCAACCAAATTGTCATAAGGTTGTTACACTATCTCCCTAACATAATTACATCAGAACTTGGAGCTAAATTACCTCAGATGTGTATGGAAATTTTAACTTAGATTATGAGTAGAAGTACAATGCAAGAGACTTTGTATACGTAACAAAAAGATACTCTTGCAGTTAACAAATTTGGAATTTCAACATCAGCAAAGTCTTCAGTTAACTTTACTGACTTAAAATAGATTTAGAAAAAGTTATTAACATCCATAATATTGTTGCAAACTCATTACTTTTACAGAGTTGGTACACAGCCAGTAATTCATATGGCATATATTTCCAATGATTTAGCTTCTAAAACAAAAAGGATAGAGGTGATAGCATGTCCTTTATCACATCATAATGCAATTAATTGTACAATAATGATAAATCCAAGAAAGTTTTGATTTTAGTAGACTGCCATGTTATAGAATAACGTTACAAGCATTTAAAGGTTTTCTAACAGAAATTTAGTGGTTCGTAGACTTGGATAATAATAGTGACATTTTGATGTGATCCTAAATGACTCAATGCCAGCAACATTTTTACATAGCAAAGTTTCTCAACACAAAAAGGAGAAAGGCCTGTCATCAAAAATGGAAAAACTTAAAGCATAGTTTCAGAAGATCATGCAACAAAGTTTCCATTAGTTTAGAAAGTCAAGTTATATTTGTACTGATAGCAATACAAAATATATGGACATGGAAGAAATGAAGACTGAATGTTTAAAATCGCAAATGCTCTAAAGAGCGAAAATGCTGGACCTCGAAATCATTATTGTGGGGGGTGCAGCTGCCAACACCCCCTGCTAAATATATATTCCAACTACGGGATCGCACTACAGTGAGGAAAGGGCAAATATTCTTATCTTCACTATACTGAGATCTCAAAAAAAGTTTTTGCTCTTTACAGCATTTTAAACTCTTGGTCTTCTAACAGAGACCTAGAAGAAATTCATGGCTGATTTAAATGACACTTTTTTAAATAGACTATATGAAAAAATATTTTTGCAGCAAATAAAAAATAGAAAAAAATTTGCAACAGAAATAAAGGAGCTAATTAAAAGGCTGAAGAAAAATAAAACTCTGGGTAACTATGGCATCATTCCTGAATTATACAGATTATTACTCCACAGAGGTTTTATATTTTAAAGAAAGCATTCATAGAAATTAAAACTACATTTAACATACAAACCTTCAGCATAGAAATAAATGTCTCCTTTATTAAAACAAGATAAAAATAATTGTTTTTGTTGTTGCTGCACCTTTCCTGACTTTTTATGAGCTCCCTCTGTTTCAACTGCCTCCACAATCTTCTCATAGTCTGCTCCTCTGGATTTCATGAGTACATCTGTCTCTTCCTTTCTTGAGATGCTTGTGTCTGCTTGAAGGGTGTCATGAGTCAGCTACTCTAGTAATGGTACTGTCATGCAGACTGTTGCATCAGCTAGCTCTCTTGCTTCTTTTCCTACAGGACATGTAATAAAATTTAAGTCCCCTGCCTGCCCACCAAAGTTTTCTTACTTTGTCTGAACATTTTGCCATGCCTTCAGGTTACTGCTTTCCTCCTTTAAATTTACTCATAATATGTCAGTGTGTTTAGATTTGACTCACCTTGTATCTTTAGTCTTGTTCCTTCAGGTTTCCTTACTGCAACTTCTGTCTTGGCATGGTGTCTCTGCTGTGCACTGCACCTCATTAGGGACAGTTAAACTTCTGTAACCTGTTACCATACACAAAGCTCAACCTCTTTGCTTAAGAACATGGAATGCAGCCAAAAAATTAATGGGTGACAAAGACCCCACAATCATGGAAAGTCTTAAAAATTACTCATATTCAAGAGTTCACAAGTTTAAATGTAAATAATAAGTTAGCTATTCTTCCAGGCTATTTTAAGTAAGAATCAGACCCTGTACTTTGTGTTTGTAAAGTAAATGTCTTAATCATTAAGCCACCCCCCTTAATTTTTGAGTCAAGAGGTTATTACAGTTATTACAGTGACATGCATTTTTGAACAAGTAGTTTGAAATTCAAATATGTGGCATTATTGACTGCTTCTATCTATATATCTATGAAGATATGTGAAGGCTGCCAGCCTAGCTAGATAGAATTTTGTACATAATTCTGTCATTTGTAAATATTAATGTAAGCCACATGCTCGTTCTTTTTGTTAAATTTTGAGCTTCAAAAATGCAACCACACTGTACTCTGCTGGAGAAAGCTGATAAGTCAAGCATTGTATAATTGCTTGATTTCAAAACTCGGAACCAAGATGTCTGGATGAAGGAATTCTTGCTATGTTTTGAGACCAGAGTTAATTGCTAGAATTTGCATGTATAATGTATTTTATTGCTGTAGCTTCCTGACCAGGTGCAAGATTAAAAGGACTGCTAAACTCTGAGATTTTGTTAGCCTGGGAACCAGAGAAAAAAATGATGTAATCTGAAATGAGTCAGTAGTACTGTGCTATCAATTTAAGGACAGAGAGACTCAGAGCATTTTGCATTTGTTTTCACAGCATCCAAATCACCAGCACTCTGCCTGTGTCTGTATGTAAGTAGGCTATTAGAAGTTAGTTTCTCTCTTGGAAATAGGAAGATTAGACTAGTTTTTTTCTGTATTGATGTCAGAACTATTCTACTGTATTATTTTAAGTATTTTCCTATGATCTCTGAACTCTTGACTAGCACTGTGTAGTAAGAAGTATTGTCTTGTGTTTTTATTACTTATTGTTAAATATTTTTAAACCTTTCAACTGTGACTGTTTTGTGTAGAGATAATTTAAGATCTAGAGTACATTGCATGTATATAGTGATACTGTACAAAGCCACACCAATAAGCCTTAAAAGTTCAGTCATACCATTTGGATAATAATATTGCACAGTAATAATTGGACATCACTTGGTAAGAGCCTTATTAGTAGCTGATATTAGTGGTTGGTGGCGGTGATTGCTACCTTATAGCCTAGCAGGAAGGGGCATAGCTGGAGAACCTGTGCCAGCCTTCCCCAGGAGTGTCTGTGTGTTTGCATTTAACTCATATCTTAAAGAGTGTGTATGTGTCAGCTACTTGGACAGGGACATGAAGCACTGGTTGGACAGAGAGAGTGCTGGAGATTTTAGCTTGAACACCAGGCTGAGATCTATACCCTATAGCTGTGCCAGTCGGGAGTCTTACTGGAGATCTGGAGAGAAAGGGGAGAACCCAGCCCCAGACTGACTGTGATGTCTGTGTGCTCTTAAGGGAAATTGTACTTTACTGTGTGTGTATTTGTTATCCTTCCCAATGTGGACACGCCTCACTGGTGTTAGTGGTGAGGATTGAGGCTCCTTGATTGCTGGGCCAGTGCACAGGTGTCACACTATCTATCTATCTATCTATCTATCTATCTATCTATCTATCTATCTCTGTTCAAACACAGGAACTCTCCCACCTTAATTCTACCATCTGGTACTTCATATATACTCATAATTAACCTTGTTGATGGTTAAGTAAAACCATCAATGGCAGTAGAGCAAAGTGGGCAGTCAATCAACTTTCAAGAGTAGCCAATCAGTGTGCATATCCACACCATTTCCATCCAGAGCAGAGTAAAGCCAAGAACTAACACAGAAGAAAAACACAAAATAAAGAAAAAAGCAGGGGGATCAAAGCAAAATGTAAAGCCCTCAGACAGCAGCAGCACAGCAGGGTCAATGGAAGAGAAGAATTCAACAGGTGGGGTAAAGTGAGACTTCCAGTGGGATGGGGAAGTTAAAACTATGGAGGCCAGAAGAATATTATGGAGAGAGAATCTCAGGGAGCCCACCAGAAAATAAGCTGCAGAACTCATACCACAGACAAGGTAGGGCACAGACTTTGGCAGTGGAACAGTATTCCCCAAAGACAAAAAACTATTAGACGAACAAGTGTCCATGAGATCTCACTTCCCAAGTCAGACACTGCTGTACCACATGGTTCCCAATAGGAGATGCAATTTAAAGGCTACATCTGCTGCACCTAACAAGCACAGTCTGAGATGTAAAGGGAGCCAATTAGCCAAAGACAAAAAAGCACATGTATGTCAATTTCAGAATATAATGACATACACATGATGTTGGCAGGGTCAACAATATACCTGATAGCAGTCACTACCAATGGCGTGCTGGGTAGGTAGCAGTCACTACCACTGGTAGTGCTGGGATAGCTATTCTTTGGCCTTTGATTATGGGGCAACTTTCCATGAATGCAATACTTCACTGAACTAACCCAAGTAACACAGTAGAGCAATGCATTTGACCAAGAAACAATGAAAACACAGTAATGTACAATTACACATATTAGAAAATATTCACACTGATTCATGGCATTTTGGACATCACTCTGATTAAATATTTCTACTTAATTTGCTTGAAATTGTGCTGTCTTAATATGTTCAGAAACTGTATCACCCCCCAGTGATGATGTTCTTGTGCCTGACCTCATATCATCTAACACCTCTGAAGCCTTCAATTACATGGGCAACGGCTCTCATGAACATATCCATAGGTTCATAGGTTCATAGGTTGGTACTAGGCTACCTATCCTAGGGGGCCTACAAGCTAGCCATAAACACCCCTGGCTATTCTATTTCTTATTTTTTTATTTACTTGTCCTGCCCCTGCGACAGCAGGGCTGACTGGGGTGATCCCTGGGTCTTCCTTTCTCCCATCCAATTCCAATCCTTCAGGAAGAGGCCCAAAGAGGCACCCCACTCTGATGGGCATGTATGCTGGCAATCTGGAGTCTCTGGGGGGAGTCTCTCCTCAGGAACCTATCCCCTCCAGCATGTTTTTGTTATTGTGACAATCCCTGTTAGGATCCTGTAGCAGAGTTGGGAGTCTGACATGGCCTTGTATGTTAAAGCAGAGACTCGCCTGAGTAGATGTGCAGCAGCAGAGAGCTGCTGCTTTTAAGGCGGTCAGGGCATCTCATCTGCTTTTAGGGCTGCTGGGCCTTTTTAGTGTTGCATTTCTGAGGCCTTCCAGTTGTTGCAGATGTCTGGATGAGGCAAATGGGGTGTTGTATTTGGTGTTGTATCTAATAATGGGTGGTATGAGGGATGAGTACGGTTTTTTCTGGATGAAAAGCCCTTGGATGAAAAAGCTTGATGGATGAGGTTTCCTGACAGACCACTGTCCACCTGTGTCCCTAAGTCTCTTATCACACTTTCTGTGTTTAGTGTACTGCCACCTATATGGTAATTCATGGATACATTTTTTTTCCCAGAAAGGGATACATTTACATTTCTTGAGTATGAGCTGAGCCTGGCACCAAGCATCTGGCATCTGTTAATTGTTTAAGGCCCTTTGTTTTGTATCCTTGATCAGGTTCAATAATGACAGTTTCCAGTCCCCTGCAGCAAGCTTTGTGCAAACTTTGAGCAGAGAGTCCTCCCTTAGTGTTGACCTGTTCAGAGAAGTAGATGCCAAACAAGAGCGAGCCCCCCCAGGACTGAACCACTCTGTACTCCACTGTCACTTGTCTGGAGGAGGATTTGTGGGTTCTATCTACAGTGTGGGTTCTAGTCAGTAGTGTTATAGGGAACCCATTGGGTGACATAGTTTATGCTAATGCCCAACTTAGTAAGTTGATCTCAGCCTTAGGGATGGGGATGGTGGGATGGGCCTTGGACCCACTAGAAGGTCTAGACATGGCACCCTTGACCCTTTGGTCTCATGCTCTCAGATTCAGGAGACATCAGGTTCAGGAGACAAGATCCAAGACTTCACAAACCCAAACTGGGGAAATTAAACCTGAGGTGAGGCTATGATTAAAAAATGACACTAGTGTGGTGCCCAGTTCATATTGTAGTTCATGTAGGCACAGCCAGGTTGGGGATGTCATCTGGTGGATGCTGTTCTTGGCTTTTGAGAGTAGAGCTGAGATGTGTTTGTGCACAGTGTACTTGCTATTACTGATCCGGGCAATGAGCCATTTGGGGGGGGGAGAGGTGAGAGGGGGGTTGAGTTGGCACTGAATGAATCTGGCATATTGGCAATATCCTTTATATTTAATGCCATTTGGGATGGCAATGCATTGCATGAGTGGTGGATGCTGCTCGACAGTGCCTTAGTAGTGGATTCAACAGCAGACTTTTCGGTTCCCCTGCCCGCATGGGTGTTATGAAGTTCACTTTTTGACAGTAGCATGAGTTGGCTTGGGAGAAGTTTTTTTTGGGGTTTTTTTTTGGGGGGGGATGTGGATGTGGATGTAGGATTAGATTAGTCTTATGGTGAGACCTACAGGGGGGGGGGGGGAGCATTGATTTATGGATTGCATTGATGACCAGTGGTAGGAGATTGGAGATATTGGTTGGATATATGGATGGATTTCAGGATTCAGGGGATTATTATTTCAGTTAAGAACCAAGATGAAAAAGCAAAGGTGTTGGGACATGAGTAGTTTAGTTAAGTAGTTAATAGGTAGTTAAAATCCCCAGTATTATTAGGGTGTTTGGTTCTATCTTAATATTTTCCAATATGTTTGAGAATATGTTGGGGGGGGGGGTGGGTAGGGGATCTGGTAGCAGCTACAATTTGAATGCAGTCTTTTAGTTTAGTTTTAGTGCACTTTTGGAGAATTTCTGGAGTGTTGGCCTTGTGTGGTGTTGTGAATGGGTGGTGTGAATATGACACCTTTCCACCTTTTTCCTTTTTTGGTCCTGAAAGTGTGGTAAGAGTTGTAGCCTGGTATTGTGTGCGTAGTAATGGGGTGCTCTGATAGTGCATTTTGAGGTTTAGACTTCTAGCATTGAGTAGCATTACCTTCAGATTTTTGCTGCTTGTACCTGTTGTGGTGGTGGTTTTGTTTTGAAGTTTGCCTAAAAAGGCACTATAGGGTGGCAAGAGCCTTAGCCAGTAACCTGTAATCTCCCAGGTGACAGGTGCAGACCATCTGCTGCAAAGTAAAATGGTCTGGTCTCAAGTGTCATCCCAGGCAGACAGATACTGGATCCTCCTTTTGAATGACACCCAAAGCTTTAGCCAATTGTCAATCATTTATCATTATATCCTATATTGTGGTATCATTCTGGGCAGGCAGGATGGGCTAGGTCAGGGCTAGGCTAATTCTGCCTGGGCCACATGATCTGAGAGCTCTTCCCATGTCTTTCATGTAGTCCAGGGGAGGTAATATTCAGTCATCACCTCCAACATGGACAACAATGACAGAGTCATATTTGTTGTTGTTTGTGGAGTGCATGCATGCTGTGCTATGACTGGCCACGGCTGGTGGCAGCTGCGGCAGCTGACTGTAATTTTCAACCTGGTGAGAGGGACATCAGTGTGCCGGACTATAGAGTCACCTATGACTAAAGTGGTGATAAGCTTTTGCTTGCCTTAGCTTGCCCACTGGGGGGCACCTGGGCTGGGTGGGCACACTGTGTGATTGGTGTTGGTTGTTTTATGTGTGTGGATGGGTGGCCTTGTCATGTGGCTAGGTTTCAGCTGTTTTGCCAGGGCCGGGCATATTAGTGCATATGTATGTGGTATGTGGCTGTGGGTGGGTGTTGGGCTTGGGTGGTTTTGCGATGTAATTATAGGCTGTTTAGTGTCTACTATTAATTTCTCCTGGTTAACAAGGAGAGTTCAGTGTGTTTGTTTGTGCTTATGCCTGTTTCTTTCCAGCAGTATTTAGAGAAAGTGCTAGTCAGTAGATGCTTAAAGGAAAGATTGAAAAGAATGAAACCAGAGCAGTTAGACTAGAGAAGTTAGAGAGTGAAAAGTAGGTAACTTGAGTTTTAAAGTTTAAGTTAAGTTAAAGTTTTAAGTTTTTAAAGGAGAAACAGCAAGAAGTGGGGAAAGGTGGTTTGTTACTTTGTGAAATACTGTAGACTGTACTACTATGAAATATAATTAAATGGGATAATTGAAGAAAATTTTGTGATTTTGGATGATTAAATGAATATTCCAGTGATGTAGAGAAGTATGAGAGAAGATAGTATGGAGGAAATGAAGGAAAGACAGTGGAGCCTTTCATGTTAACAAAATGACAAAAAAGTCTGAGGAATATGTATCTTCCTAATATTTTACCAAAGTATGCACTCTACACCTCTGTTTATTTGGCTTTCCTCGTCAGAAACCTTGGTTTGCATCCAGTTTCACAGACATCCCTAATTTCATTTTTGGCCCAAAGACCATCAAAAAACAAATTTTCTTTAAATTTGTAACAGCACTTTCTTGAACCAACCCAATATTCTAATAATGTCTTAAACACGTTTAGAGACACAGCATTTCTGATATCAACAGGAAGTTTGTTCCACAGTAATGCACATTGCTGTGTGAGCAATCTACCCCTTCCACTGGTTACGTTTTAGTACAGATTATTTTTGCAGTCCTGAGCTATAGTACTCTGAAAATAAGAAACTAGGAAGAAGTTGCACAGATTTTATTAAATTATGTGCAAATCTGGAAGATGAAAGCAATTCCAGTTAGTATGAAAGATGACAGAATTATTTCAATATAAAAGGGGAAGGAAGATGCATGCATGAAAAGACAGAAAATCTTTAATGATTACAGTGCACAGTAGTCTTCTGGAGAAAATACACAGAAATGCACACAAATGGGAAGTAGAAATGATGTGTGAAAGAAGCTCATGTACAAATTGTAGGTGCACCATGCATGAGTATTGCAGTGTTGGACTACAACTTTGGTATGCAAATAAATATTTACTGTTTAAAAAATACATAAGGAAGACAAGACAAATCTGGCCAACTATAGACTGATCTCACTTCTAAATCTGGACATAAAAATCTTAGCAAAAATTCTAGTGAACAGACTGGATGAGGTCCTGCCCAAACCTTTTATGCCACAACAATTTCATCTGACAAGTTTTCTGAACACCATCAAAGAGAGTACTGACATGCAAAGGTAGTATTATTAGATATTTTAAAAAAAACTTTTGACATTGTGAATTGGGATATCTTTTTCAAAGCACTGCAGTGAAGGAATTCTGTGGACGGATTTCTTCAATAGTTTAGAATGTTGTATAACCAGTCCGCCCACATCTGAAGTCTTAATACATAAGGGAATATCTATCCAAAAAAGGACTGTCTGAAAGACAAGTGAGGAATGTCCTTTTCTACCAGGGCTATTCCTTCTAGTAACAGAACAGCTGGTCATAGAGCTCTAAATCAGAGTCTAATTACAGGTGGCAAGGCAATGCCTCAGCTTTATACTGATCACTGTATTTTAATGACTGAAATTACAGACAAGTTCTACAAATGGTGCTGGATATATTTGACATTTTTTACACAGGGTTGGGTTTGGAACTAAACTGCAATAAAACCGTACTACTCAAGGTGGGGGGGGGGGCTGTGAGCAGTTAGTGATGCACATAATGTGAAATATCCCACCTTGGACTGGAAGGGGCTATGTATGTATAAATATAAATATAACTAATATATATATATATATATATATATATATATATATATATATATATATACACACACACACACACACACACACACACACACACACACACACACACACACACACACACACATATAGGGACAATAATTAAAAATCTGGAAAATTTACACAAAAAATAAACAAACTGTTACAAAACAGAGATGGTAGGATATATACAAATTGGTATCAAAACAAATGCCATTGAGATTATGATTGTACAGTATGGGGGGTGCAAAGTATTAAAAAAAACATTCCAGTGTTGCTTGATTACCCTTCTGTGATAAAAAAAAAAGGCCAGGCTCTACTTGAACAATATGTTGGTGAGACAAGCAATTATAGAATTTCAAGACAGGAATTGCTGACTCTGCCATATGAAGAGATGGGAGCTGGGGATTGATAACATCTTCCTTCACATGCTGTATCATTTAATATGGCACAAAAGTTAAGGATAAATGAAAAGGGCACAAACATAGAGTTATGGGGAGGGGAAATCAATGGCCCCATATAAAGAAAACTTATGGAAAACAATAGGAAAAACAGAGAGAGGAATCAAACTTTGAAAAAATGAGTTGCAAAATGCCTATATACTGTATACATCCATATATATATATATATATATATATATATATATATATATATATATGATCAGGTAGAGATCAAGGACAGAGTTCATAGCCTTAATCAGATACTACAGGAAGAAGCAAGCGTGTGTGGATGACAGCAGATAATGTGACTAGGTAAATAAACAAGGAACAAGAGGGTGAGCTTCTCTTCACCAAGAGGTGCAAACATGGCTCCCAACTTGAAAATCTATCATTTGAAGATACATGGTAAATGTTCCACAATGGCAGAGGAGAAGAAACACAAGGAAGCCCCATGGAGAAACTGTAGTCATATCAGAAAGGAAAGAGGTGGTCTAAAATATAAAGATATGCAATGTTGGAGTAGAAAGAAAATACTTAAGAGAGGGTTTAGACAGTTAAATAAGCTAATAATAAGGAAATAGATGAATACAAGTGGAAATTCTTATGGGAGAATGCCTTTTATCTCAGCAAATGGCCAGATGTTTGGGAGCAACAGATGAAGATCTTAAACCTGTGCTATAATATACTTAATAATGTGGCAGGCAGAAGAGGAAACACAAGTTTGAAGTACTAAGGATGTGCAACTGAGGATACAGGGATGATTCATATGCGCTGGGCGTGCATACTGACCCAAGAAGACAGAAATGAGCAACTGAAGGCTAGGCAGAGATATCTGGTAAAACCTTAACTTGGTGAGGGACTGGGACATGGGGTAGATACAAATGTAGCAGGTTACAGAAAGGATGAGTCGTCCACTCAAATGTTATTGGCCTTTGTTCCAAAACTGGTCATTGTGAGGGAGTAGAGAATAGTGCACACCATATAAATGGGGATCTGCATGTATAATATCTGAAATTGTTCAGAAGGGTTGAACATTATTATAAAATGAACATGATGAAAGCAAAACCTGAAGTTGTACCTCTGTGACACAATTTAGTGAAATTTGAGTAAAGCTAAAAGCTATAAGCTATATGGAATACATAGAACTGATTAAGTCCCAAAATAGTCATGTGGAGAGTAGTCATCTTGGAAGTATGTACATAGCTTTTTGAATATTGTTCAATTTTGCTAACCTATCTGCAAAATAAATTTACATACATGTTGCATACTGATGTTAAAAAAAATACAAAGAAAAACTAGGTCAAAAAACAGAAAGCCAAACAGGGCGGCTAAAATCCCCAATGAAGTTGCAGAATGCTTATTCAAGCCAACAAATCAATCCAGGAGTAGTCCAAATGCAAAACAGGTCAGCCAAAATCCTCCCTGAAGTAGCAGAATGCTTATTCAAGCCAAAAAATTGATCCAGAAGTTGTCCAAGTGCAAAACACAGCTTTATTAAATCCACATAAAACAGATAAGCGCTTTCATCCCAGAACACTAGAACTTCATCAGATACAACAAAATTGTAAAGTCCCCCATATAAAGATATGTGGAAGGCATCATAATGGACTACTTCCACCCTCCAGTTATATACCTGACACCTGGGCTTTGTGTAATCTTTAATTCATATCTGACTTTATTTCAGAGTGTTACAGGTACTTTTCTAAGAGTACAAATTATTGGTAGAGTATCAGCTTTTATTTGTGTGTCATTCTCTTGGCTAGCTTCCTAAACTGTGACAAAATTATATGCAGGATATTGTCACTATGATTCTGTAGAGCATCTGATCTCTGTGAATATAAAAATGATTTTGAATACATTGAAAATATGTAGTCTCTGCATTAACAGTATGAATTATTTTTGCCATTTGTAACCTCTCACAAGTCAAGACCTATAACATTAAGAAAATTTGCTTAATTAGAGCTACTTGAAAAAGTAGCTAGCTAATAATGTACCCAGCGTTGTCCTAAAGTTCTTTTCTACTTTTAAACTGTAGCAAACTTCTTTAAGACAGTTTATACCACACATGGAGTACTAAAAGTGCTCAGTTTTGAATGCAAATATGATACCGACATTTTAATGCAGGTATGTACACAACAGTGATTGGGATTGGCTGAATTCAACCCATAACACTTTGCACTCAGAATGACTTCCTCCTTCGGCCCACCCTTGCTAAACTACTGGTGGACAGAGTTAGCAAAGGCAAACACAGCACTGAGTGTCAACAGACCAAAAGCTTCAAAATAATTTTCTGACAAGATATTGCATTCTGCAGCAATATCTATTTTAAATTCAACATTCTGGTCATTAATTCTCAGTACTTCTTGTCAACAGTCCACCTTGCACTACGGTTTCACTGTCTCTGATGCATTTTAGTACTTATTATCAAGTCTCTTCATTTCAGCAATCACTATCACCATCAACTCTCCTATTCCCATTTTCTACATAGAACTGGGGTGTTGCATCAACAGTCACCATCTCTCAATTCAATGCCACTCTCCTACATTCTTCAACAGTCATGCCGGAGTGTTGCAAGTCTTCTCTCGCAGAATCCATCTATTTCTTTGCTGGACATGTTCATTTCCCTTTGCCACCTTCTTGTCTGTCTCAAATTATCTCCACCAGATTGTCTTCTCCTTTTCTGCAGGTGTCTGAACCACCATAATCTGTTCTTCTTTGACTTTTCAACAATACTAATAAACATTTCATTTCCATACTTATATTCATCAACAAGAAAACTAATTTGAAAAGAAGAGTCTTTCTAGTGTAGAGTCTACTAAAGTGATTAAATGACAGGTGACTCTGTGAAATGAATAGCGTCAAACCTCCTGCAAGCCTTAATATCAATTATTCAAACATCTCTCCTTTGGATCTTTTCATTACTACAGTACACTGCGCCTCATGGATTCGTCTTGCAGAGCCTTCGGTGTTCCACCACATCATGCCTTAATTTCTCATTTCTTCACTAATTGATTCATTTTATTTTATGTGCATATTTTTTTTTTTTTATCAGTTAATGTTTTTAGTTATGCATCGGTAATTCCACTTGCCTTGCACATAACCACATATTTTTAAGGTCAGGTCTATTTAACCAAGTAAACTGTGCCTTGCTTCATCATTTATTATACCACAAACTATTCAATTACTTATTAGAGAATCGTGCTGCCGAGAAAAATTTACAACCTTTGGATCTATTACAAAACTTGGGACATTGTGCTCTTGTAAACACATGGGCAATAAATTGATTTATTTTTTCTGGAAGGAGAAAGTACAGTTTTGTACCTACCATAAATGTAGATGTCCGATAGGAATGCATTTGCAGTCCTTAAAAATGGGTTGTCCTGTCATCAGGCAGAAGTCTGGGTCTGGCATAGCTGCAGTTCTTTTTCCTCAGTGTTTCTTGCCCCAGATGCCAGGTGCCCTCTTGGATGGCTAAATTTGGATAAATGCCAATGTTTCCAAATAGTAAACACATAAAATAAGCATGTATGTACATATATACAAACAAATACACCATAATAGATCCCCAAGCTAGCTAAAAGATGGCAAATATCCTAGACATCTACATTTATGGTAGGTACAAAACTGTACTATGTCCTTCAGGATGCATCTGCAGTTAGCCAAACTAGGGAGGAAAGAGATTATGGTGTAGTTAGGATCCCTTGCAAAACAGCAGTGGCAAAACCGATCTAGAGTATAAAGGTAAATTATAATGCTTGGCAAATGTATGCACGGAGGTCCAAGTAGCAGCCTCTATAATGTCCTTGGTAGCCACTCTGAAGAAAGCTGTGGTAGTGCCTGTAGCCCTTGTGGAGTGTGCCCTGATGTTCTCTGGAGTTTTCTTTGCCTGGTAGGAGTAACAAAATCTAATACAATTTCCTATCCACTTTTTCCTTCCTTTCCTGTTGCATATGCTACCAGAAGCTGGTCAGTTTTTCTATTGGACTTGGTCCTGTCCAGGTAGTATGTACATCCAAGGAATGCAACAGTCCCTGTTCTGTGGGTTGGGGAAGAATGTGTAGGTAGGTGGATAGCCTGATTTAAAGACACTCTGGATACCACCTTAGGCATAAATGTAGGATTTGTTCTCATGGACACTCTATCTGGAAGGAAGATCAGGAAGGGTTGCACTGCCATTAAAGCCTGTAGTTCAGAAACCCTTCTTGCTGAGGTGATTGCCAGCAGGAAAGCAGTCTTCCAGGATAAGTATTGTAATTCTGCTGTTGCTGCTGGTTCGAAAGGGGGAAGTGCCAATTTTTCTAGCACAAAGTTCAAGTCCCATGCTGGCTATGGTGGTTTCCTAGGAGGTTTTACATTTTTAATTCCTCTCAAAAACTGCCTGAGCAGAGGATGTGAGAAGACAGGAGGATCCAAGCTGTATTCTGCTGAAATAGCTGATGCATGTATCTTGATGGAAGAATAGGACAGGCCTGTATGGAAGAGCTCTGCCAAGTACTCCAGGATGTTGGCTATGTTTACCAGTGACACATCTTCTCCCTTTACAGTACTCCAAATGAGATATCTTTTCCATTTTGCTGCATAATTCTTTCTTGTTGAAGGTCTGCGAGCCTCAAGGATAATGTCTTTAACCCTTTGGGATAAATTTGGGTTAATTGATCTTATGTAATGTTCCAGGCAGTCAGCTGCAGAGTTTTCAGGTTTGGATGCAGGATGTTGTAGTTGTTCTGTGTTAACAGCAATGGGATCAGACATGCTCCTCAGTGGTACCAATGTTGCCTTGGCCAGTCTGGAGCTATCAGAATGATCCCCTCTTTGATCTTCAATAGCACCTTGTGCATCAAAGGAAGTGGTGGGAATGCATATGCTGTCAGGTTTTCCCAAGTGAAAGATAGGAGTCCACCTTCCAAGCAAGTGGGTGGTGCAGAATTTCTTTAGCTGGTGATTGAGTGGGGATGCAAATAAGTCTATTTGTGGTTGTCCCCATTCTCTTGTGATGGCTTTGAAGATGTCCGGATGCAGCATCTAACATGTCTGCTAGAATGTTTTTCTTTCGTACTTTTCCGCACAAAAATTGCTTGTAACTGAATGTTGTAGCTCAGAGCCATATCCCATAGGTCCAGTGCCAGGTGTGCCTCCCTGTTTGTTGATGTACCTAACTGACCTTCGGAGAAATGGTCTGAATGACTGGATTGCCAATTTTACTGCCAGCATTTCCTTTAGATTTATGTGCAGGCGGAGCTGGTCTTGAGTCCATAAGCCTTGTATGCACTTGTTGATGGTTTGGCTTGGTTGACTGTTGCAGAAGGGCAATCCTGTGTTTGATTGACAGGCCTGAGCCCATTTGGAGACCACAAATTCTTTAGGTACTGTAGCGGACCAGGATTATGCAGGATGCCATGAAGCCTAGGGCTTGCAGTACTTTTCTTGCTGTTAGATGGTTCTGCTTTGTTAATGTCAGAGGTAGTTGCTCTTGCTTTAAAGGTTATTCTTTGGGATGGAATCAGCCTAAATGACTCTTTGTAAGTCTTCTGTTAGCTTGTTTTTGTTGTCGCAATGAGGCAATGCTGAGAATTGATAATGCTCTGATCCTGCAAGAAATCTGAGGTATCTTCTGCAATTTGGTCGTATGGGGATGTGCAGGTATGCCTCCTTGAGATCTAGAGTTACCAGCCAAGACTCCTTGCCCGACATGGGAAGAAGCTGCTGTAGGGTCAGCATTTTGAATTTTGGAACAATGAGGAATGTGTTTAAAGCGGACAGGTCGAGAATAGGCCTGAGTAAAATCTCTTTCCTTGTTCCATAGATGGTACCTTTTCCACAGCTCTCATTCTTAATAATTGAGATATTTGCTTTAGAGCTTCTGTCCTTTGAGTAGGTGTTAGGTTTGGCATTCCTCTCTTTCCTGGTAGAGTATGGAAATGGAACCTGTAACCTTGGTCTATAGTTTGCAAAATCCATTTTCAATGCCAGTTCTTTGAAAATAAGCAGTTGTTTGTGTTGTTGTAGTGGTGGTGGCTGCGTCTGTGCCTCGCTGGTTTGTTACCCTGCCACTGGCGTCCCTGTAAGGACCAAGTCTTGGAGGGCCAGTTCCTGCTAAACCCTGGAGGTTGAACCTGTAAGAAATCTTTCACTGTTTGTACAGATTTTTTCAGTACCTGCTGTGCAGGAGAAATAAATTGACTTTGTCCATGTTCAACCATGCATGCCTTCTGATAACTGTGCCAGTCATGGCTGATCTAAAGGAAGCCTCCAGTGCATCATAGCCACATTTTCTGAACATACTTCTTATCTAAAGATTCATCAGAGGACAGTTTTTAGTTAACTGGTCTAGCATAAATTCTTGATATTGAATCGAGATAGTCTCGGGATCTGCAAAAGGAGCCATGTATAAATGGTGATGAGTGTCCGGGACCCTGTAGAACCTAGGAATAGTGTCAGATAATTCCTGAGAACAACTGCAGGTTGGATTCACCAGGTTAGGTAGTAATCTCTGGTTCTGGACTGCAGATGCATCCTTGAAGGACATTTACTATTTTTTTCCTCCTACAGCTACTATTTTTGTCTCTCTCTCTCTCAACAAAAACAAGAGGGTTAAATATGTTTATCTTTCCTCTAGCAACATACAGGAATGCTATGCAAATAATCTTTTCAGGCTTTTCGACCAATACAGCGGTACTGAGGAATAAACGAAATTTCTACATCCAAAATGTCTAGTTTTCAGCCAGATCTCCTCAAAGCCAAATCTCCACAGAATTGGAGCATTCCTGGTAGGTGAAGCTGAGCCATAATTTCTACCAATAATTATACTTACTTGGTTCCAAACACTGAGACTCTTGAAAATACAAATTTCCATTTTGGCAAACATTTCTTCAACTCTCTGATAACCACGACATGTCAGAAGGGTTTATGAAAGGAAAACTATAATACATGTAGACCTAAACTCCATGAAGTCTGAATTACAATTCAGTTATAGAGAATTCATATACATACTAATAACTGTAACAAACTCATTAGCATTTAAGTTGTACGTACCAAATCTAACAATGGCAAACTGATAAGGTTGCCAAGATCCAGGGCAGACCTGAATTCCACAGATGTATCAGTAAAAATAAGAATTAAATCTACTCTCTGTATACTTTACTGGAAGCTGCTGGGCAGTTCTCTTCTGTACAGAAAAAAGTGCTATGACCCCTTAACCTTAGCATGAAAAACAGTTTTACTGATGAGTACCAGGAAAGAAATGACAGAAGACAGAATGAGAATTAATAGCAAATTTTACAATGTGATCTTCTTTTATCAGTTCAGGCAGCATCCCACATGTAGAAAAGAGTGAGAACTAGCTTGCCATGTTTTCCCATATGGGAAGACATGAGACAGACTGGCCTTTAAGGGACAGAGAACTATCTGCAGGGAAAACCCTCTAGATCAAAAGGGTTGTTGACCAGTTGAACTGCTGGATTTTCATCTGACATAAAAGGGGGTTCCTTTGTTAAAAAAAGAAAAATAACATGGCACCCTCAGACGCTGACACTATTTACTTCAGCAGATTACACATGGCATTTATCTTGTTACAATCCTGAAAGTTTACATGCTCAAAGTATGTTGGCCATATTATGCAAAATATGTAAGCAGCAAACCCTTTGAGATGGGTATAACTTCCTTATCATATTCAATTGGAGGGCGGAGCCTTGATGGCCAACTGAGAGCAGTGAATTTTGAGAGCTCCATAAACTAGTATTATAATAATATAGGAAACTTTTATTATTTTCAAATTTAAAACATCAGAAATCTACAGATAAACTACTAAACTACATAAATATCAATTTTGGTGGAGATGTAAAAAAAATTTCCTGTCGAGTAACTTGGAGATATATTGAGTCACTGAATATAAACAACTCAAGAAATTCTCATCCAGATGCTGATTTGAAAAAAGAACTGCAATTGATGACATCTACCTTACAGGAACTATTTTGAAGATGGATGGCTTTAAAAATTACTTAGAAAACCTCAAATTAAATTATCAAAAACAGATACACTTAAGGAACTATTGCAGCAACACCATACAAAAATAACAAATATAGAGACTTATCTAAATGACACTGAAGGGAGACTCAAAGAGGTAGAATTCCAAAAAGAATTTCTGCTTAAACAGAATACATGACTGCTTAACAAAATAGATGACTTAGAAAACAGGAAAAGGAGAAACAACATAAGGATCTTTGGTCTGCCTGAAAACACTGAAGGAGAAGACATTATTTCATTCTTAACAACCTGGATTCCTGAACTTTCAGACCTGAAAGAGGGACTTTCATTTTGAATTGAAAGGGCACATACAGCACAGAGGAAAACCTGCTTCTAATTCAATAAATACTCCACCTAGATCCATATCTTTAATAAAATGTAGTTCTTAAAAGCATTCAAAAAAGTCTCAAGCCAAAACCAGAAAAAATGGATAAGCACTTTCTGTGTATAACCTTCATCAGATCCTTAGTTTTTCATCCTCTGAGTTACTTATATTTTACTTTTATGGTGATTTCCCAAGTAAATGATGGAGTTCGTAAAGGAGATCTTTTCAATAGAACTGAAAAAGAAGAAATGAGGTGGATTATGAAACTAAGAGCTAACTTTCCACCAGGATTGAACCATACTGCACCACTGAAACCGATATTAAAAGAGCGCAGTCTCAATAGGAAATACTAGTGGCATCTTTGTTTGACTTAAAAGAAGGCATTTTTGATATGGACATTGCTATTGGCCTGCATGGTTCCTTATTGGGATGCAAGACAAAAGGGCATGTTAATTACTTAATTGAAGTTTTTTGTTGCTCTCAATTTAAATATAAGTAACTCAGACAATGAAAAACTAAGGATCTGATGAAGGTTATACAATGAAAGCGCTTATCCATTTTTTCTGGTTTTGGCCTGAGACTTTTTTGAATGCTTTTAAGAACTACATTTTATTAAAGAAGAATTTTATCCTCTCGTTTTGGTGGAAGCTGCTTTTCATACTTTTGTTATTGTCTGTTGAGTCAGGTTTCCTTTAAAGGTGCTTTTTTCTTTGTTTTTGGTTGTGCTTATTTTGTTAAAAGCACCTTACCTAGCGAGCTGAACATTTCAAATTACATGCAGACTGTGGAAGCAAGGAACATTTTAAATACTGAAACAATGCAGAAAAAGAATCCATCACTGTATACAGGTATTACAAACCCGCTGTTTCATTTGAACTTGAATGATGGAACTAATTGTGTACTAAGTGAAGAAACAAATGTTGATTTTGAACGCATTTACAATTAAGTAGAAAATACTGCTTATAAACTTAAAAGATTACAGTGGCAATGCTTCCACATGGAAGCTTGCCATCATCAGAATGTAATTCCAAGGGGACTAAGAGTTAGGTGTATGCCGAGTTATGGCAACACATATCCAGAGCTGCTTGCCAAATGGTAAGAAATTAATACTGAAACTAGTTTTCGATATATGAAGCTGCTAATAGACTTCTTTAAGCCGCAGGAAGAAGAGGCTTTGGCGTTCATTGAAAACAAACAGAGTAAGTTGGAGCAGTTGGAACTTTCGGACAATAATATAATGAAACTTGAAAGGCTACAGGAGAAACTTGATATATATGATAAACTAAAGAACATCAAAAGTAATAAGTTGAAAAGGGATTTTAATGACTTTAAAACTGAACAATTGTTTGACTGGACCAAAGATAGAAAAATGCAGAGTAGGAATATACAGTCTGTAATACTCCTGCTACAAACAATGAAATAAGAAAGCCGATACACCAGGTGAATGTGCAAGTGGAAATACACAGCAGCTCGGATACTAAAGAACAGCAAAAAAATGTAACTATCCAGAATCTGAAGACCAATAAGGCTAATGGCAGTGTAGTGTTGGCTGGAATGGAAATAATAGAAACTACTTCACTTTCACAAGACAGTGGAGGTGAAAACAGAGAAATGGGAGACATTTGTGGTCCACCAGTGGAAACTAATAGTTTAAATAGTAAAGAAGTAAGAGCCATACTTAAGAAAGGCTCAAATCATGCACCTATTTTTCAACAACTCCCATTTTTAATCCAACAGAAGAGCTCAAGGATGTCGAGATCAGACAGCAGAGAGAGTAAGAAAACGAAGGTGACAGAGTGTGACTAATCACTAGTCGACATGGATTCTCTAGTATTCAACTTGTCTAATTTGCCATTGAAAAATGATCAATTTAATGTGTTACAGGAAAGGGTTAAGTTTTATACCCTCAATTCAATCTGACTTAAGCGAATTTACAACTGACTTGAGATATTTTGGTAGAAATATCACTCTGAAATATATCTTTGGTAACGACAATATGGATCAGACTAAGGATACATCTCCACAAAAAATATCTACTTTTAAGAAACCCAGTATATTTATGCCTCTCAGTCACCCAACTGTAGATATGTTCACAAGACTTTGTGAGAATGAAGTAGCCAATCACAAAGATGAAGGTAAAATGAGACACTATCACAGCTTATCACCTAATGAACACCTTGCACTGAAGGAATTGCAAAAGAATAAGGAAATGGTGATCAAGCCATCAGACAAAGGAGGAGCAATACTGGTGATGGATTCCACACACTGTGCTTGGAGGATGCAAGATTTGTTGCAAGATGTCCACACCTATTGTAAAATAAATAAGAATCATATGCAAAGATTGGTATACAATGTGAAAGATTCCTTATATGATAAGCTGATGTCTAGAGAGATGGACAAGGACTTATATAAATTCTTTAATGTGGAACATCCAACTGTACCTATATAATTAAGGGTCTACCGAAGATCCATAAAAATCCCAATGATCCAACCCTACTCCCTATAGTATCAGGCAGGGGGTGGATCACGGAACCGATCTCTATATTTGTTGAAGCAGAGCTCAAACAATTGCTACCGTATGCACGAACAGTGCTGAAGGATACAGCACAGTTATTAGAGAGGCTTTATGCAAGAATGGAACAGCTTGACTCATATGCTGGCATTAAATTGGTCACCATGGATGTAAATAGTCTTTTAACCTGTATTCCCAAAGAATATGGGATATAGGCCATACGAGATTTTGCACATCAATATAGACAAGAGATTGATAGTAACATCAATTTGGTCTGTGACCTATTGGAATTGATACTGGGAAATAATATATTTGTTCATGGTGAAGATTACTACTGGCAGAAATGGGGGTGGCCATGGGCACCCCCTGTGCCAATAGTTATGCTAATCTAGTTCTTGCTCAGTGGGAGAGAGAATGGGAGGAGGACATTGTTAATTGCTGGAAGGAACACATTATATTCTACAACAGATTTGGGGACGACATCATTATTGTACGGGAAGGAGAAGAAGAACAGCTCCTAGAATTTACAGAGTATCTAACTAGTACCACCAGTTTTCTGAGATTTGAAGTAAAATCATCAGACCAAGACATTGAATTTTTAGATGTTAAATTAACTCTAGAAGAAGGTAAAGGTACTGAAATAACTCTGTACAGGAAACCAGTGTGGAAGAACCATATGTTGCACTATTCAAGCATGCACCCAAGACATATTTACAAAAATATAGTGGAAAATCAAGTTATTCGGGTGTCTAGGTTATGTACAAATGATGATACTTTCATGTCTGAACAAACTTAAGTTAATAAAAAATTTTACAGCGAGGGGTTATAATGAAGGAAGAATAAACATGGACCCAAACATGACCTTGCACCAACAATGAGGAATGTCTTTGTACTCTAAGAAAGCACACATGGCCAAACGTACTAATAGGAACAACAACAATATCCTAAGATGTATGCTTACAGTCAGTACTAATTGTTCTGATATTTGCAACATCATTAGGAAATATTGGTCTGCCTTACAGCAGATACTAAGATTAAGAATATTGTAGGGGATTATCCCCACTTTACGTTTAAGAATAAGAAGAATTTAAAAAGTCTGCTGTGCATCCCTGGTGGGCAACTGAATACAAATACAACAAGGAGGAATAAGGTGACAGGTACACAAAAATGCGGCTTTTGTAAGGCATGCAACTTCATTAAAACTACAAATGTTTTTGAACATCCTAACACACAACATTTATAGATATTATGGCTTCGCTAATTGTAATACTAAAAACGTGACTTATGTAGCTCTGTGTGATTCCTGCCAAGCCTACTATGTAGGCAAGACGAAAAGGAAGTTTAAAGAGTGCATTCTTCGACACTAGTTGGACATAAAAAACAAAATAGACACTAATGCTTTGTACGGACACATACGGGAGTATTATGGGCATAAGTTTACTTTTATGGTGATTTCCCAAGTAAGTGATGGAGTTTGTAAAGGAGATCTTTTCAATAGAACTGAAAAAGAAGAAATTAGGTGGATTATGAACCCAAGAGCTAACTTTCTACCAGGATTGAACCATATTGTACCACTGAAACCGATATTAAAAGAGCGTAGTCTCAATAAGAAATACTAGTGGCATCTTTGTTTGACTTAAAGAAGGTGTGTTTGATGTGCACATTGCTACTGGCCTGCATGGTTCCTTATTGGGATGCAAGACAAAAGGGTGTGTTAAATACTTAATTGAAGCTTTAGGTTGCTCTCAATTTAAATATAAGTAACTCAGAGGGTGAAAAACTGAGGATCTGATGAAGGTTATACACTGAAAGCTCTAATCCATTTTTTCTGGTTTTGCCCTGAGACTTTTTTGAATGCTTTTAAGAACTACATTTTATTAAAGAAGAATTTCATCCTCTCGTTTGGGTAGAAGCCACTTTTTACACTTTTGTTATTGTCTGTTGAGTCAGGCTTCCTTTAAAGGTGCTTTTTTCTTTGTTTTAGATCCATAGTTATAAAATTTCTTTCATTTCTGGACAAGGAACTAATATTAAAATCTGCTTGGGAAAATCACCCTTAAAATGCAATTAAAGCCTGATAAGGTTTGACAATGATTATTTTTCCAGAATACTAGAACAAAGGAAAAAAAGTCTGGCCAATAATATAGCAATAACCCACGCCTGGGTGTGGGTAATGCTGGATTTACCCACGGTTGGCGTGGTTTGGTCCCGTTCGAGGACCAAACAAAGACAACCGTGGTAAATCAGCATTACCCACCCAGAAGTGGGTTATTGCTATTATACCATGGTGTTAGTTTGTTTTGTATTATGTTTGTATTGTTGTTATTTATGTTTTTGTTTGCTTTTTTGTATTCTTCCACTTTTGTGAGATAAAATAGTCCACACTTTCAGTTTGTGTTTATTGTTTATTTCTGTTTTAATTTAAACATGTTATTTTTAGTTTTCAGGAAATGTTAGGAAAGGGCTAGGTGGTGCTTGGTATAATATAGTTTAAGCAGTGTAGAAGTTTATAACGTGTAGTTATGTTTTAGTAGTTATAGGTATGTTGAAATGTGGTGTCGTTTTAATTTGTATTAACTTTTTTAAAATATGTACTTTTACTATTTGGTCACTAGATGGTGGTGTTGTATGCACTTTTATTAGATGTATGCTGATGTGGACGTTCGGTATGGTGTGTGTTTTTGACTTTGCGAGGGATGTGTAGTGTGTTTTTAGTATGTACATTTTTGGAGTTGTCTGTGTATAGGTATTGTAGGGAATATAGGTAAGTGAATGGTTTTATGAGAATGCTTGGTTTTATTGTGTTATAAGTGGTGGTTATGTAGTGTGTGTGTGATGTATTTGCGACTGCATGACTTTTTATTTTTTTAGTGTTCGAGGTGAGGGAATGAGGAGTGTAGTATGGAAATTGGTTAGTTTTCTGTGTTTTCGTTAAATTGTTGTGTGTTTTGGGTATTAGATTTACTTTACTTTACTGTTTATTTGCTGTCGCCGCATGATATTTAGCGACCGGACTTTTTGCGTTGTTTCTTGTAGGATTTACTATGTGCACGCTGGTTGGATTAGCCAATCAGCATGCACGTTTGTCGGGTTTGCGATGTTCACATGGTATAATAAAACTGTTAAAACAAAACAAAATTAAAGCACAGCTGGCCTTTCCAGCCAAGATAAAAATACTTTTTACCAATGAGATGAGAACCTTTAATGACTTAGAAAAAGCTACTAAATTCATCAAAAAAAAAACATAGTGTCTATCCCAGAAGAAATGGAATGGATGGCCCCTACTCTTAAAAGAATAAAAGAAACAAATCCTTGGTCTGATGCTAGAAAGAAGAAACAAAAAACTGATTCCAAGATTGCTGTCCCAAAAAAGTAACTCTTACATCTCTCAAAGTATCAACTGATATGGCACATCACTTATCTGTTTTTATTTAAAAAAGGAGGGTTTCTTAAACAACTGAGAAACAGTAATGATTTGTTCAGAATGTTTAGAGAGTCCAATAATTCTTCACAAACAAAGGTAGGTCAAGATGGGTTACTATTTACATTACATATAAGCCAAGCAAAGCAACATATAATACAAACATAGAAGTTTCTATTCCCCTACCTGAACTCAATGAATACTTATCTTGTTCATTTTTCATTGATTTTACTTATAATAATTTAAGCAATTAATTAATTCAACAAGATACCATTCATCAGAGTTCAGACTCAAATGTGACAAATTAACATCATATACAATAGCAGTAAAGAATAGTTGTATAAGAACTTACCATAACCTTAGATGCCCTTCTCTTCTATGTTGCAGTATTCATTACAGTAGGGAATTGCTGCTTGTAGCACCTCCGTCCAGCCAGTATAACAGTGAAGGAGGGTATGTGTGATGTCGGACACCAGGGCTATAAAGTGACGTTAGGTGTAAAAAGTGACGTCTGCATGCACCCTCATCAGAATTGTTTTGCCACATACAGTAGTGCCTGTGAGGTTTGACCAGGAGGGTCCTAATCTGAGACCCTTAGACTTGCATGTGGGCCAGTCCCAGGGTAATAGGATGGATGTGTAGGTAGAGACCAGGGGGAATTATGGCAATGTGCCCTCAGGAGATACCTGGGATAGTAATTGGAAAGAGCCAGGGGGTAGGTGGGTGGGACTGAATACTGCAACATAGAAGAGAAGGACATCTAAGGTTATGGTAAGTTCTTACACAACTACTCTATGTCCTTCTATTCTCATGTTGCAGTATTTATAACAGTAGGGAGAGTACCAGAGCTTTAAGTATGAACCTGGGAGGAGGAAGGGTTCCTGTGGTCAAGGAGACTCTGTAGTATAGTCTTGGCAAATCCTGCTCTAGCACGGGATGCCATGTCCAGCTTGTAGTGTTTGGTGAAGGTGTGTACTGAGGTCCAAGTAGCTGCTTCTAAAATAGAAGAGGAGTCTATGTCTTTGAAAAAGGCAGTAGAGGAAGCAGCTGCTCTGGTAGAATGAGGTTTAATATTACCCTGTAAGGATTTCCCATGGCGGAATAGCACTAGGAAATGGACTTAGAGATCCATGAGGCAATGGTTTGCTTAGATACAGCTTTCCCTAAGGCACTGGGGTGGAAGGAAATAAATAATTCATCTACCTTCCTGATATCTTTGGTTTTGTCTAAGTAGCATTGAATTTGTCTGTGTACATCCAGGGAATGTAGGATCCTTTCTGAGGCATTTTGTGGAGGAGGATAAAAAAACAGTAGGTTAAAAGACTGATTCAACGAGAGTTCATTAACTACCTTGGGCATGAATGAAGGGTTAGTCCTGAGGACAACTCTGTCCTTGTGGAAAACAAGGTAGGGAGATGTGGACATCAGGGCTTGAATCTCTGACACCTTCCTGGCGGAGGTGAGGGCAACTAGCAGGACTGTTTTCAATGTGCAGTTTCAAAGAAACAGAATGTGCTGGTTCAAAGGGGAGCAAGGTTCTAATACAAAGTTTAGGTCCCACAGAGGGGGGATGGGTTTCATTGGGAGTTTGATGTGAAGGACTCCCTTTAGAAAGAGTTGGACTTCCAGTCCGGATGCCAGAGGTGGTGAAAATCAGCAGACAGGCAGAAATGGCAGACAAGTTGACTTTGATTGAAGAATATGTTAGTCCTGTTTGGAGCAGCTCACACAAGTAGGACAGGACCCTTGGAATGGGGGTAGTGAGGGGGTCCTGGTTGTTCCTATGACACCAACTGGAGAATCTGGGCCACTTAGCTACATAGTTTCTCCTACTGCTAGGTTTTCTGGCCTCCTGCAGAACACTGAGTATGTCCTCTGAATAAAGGTGTCTGTAAGGGATCAGAATTCTATCACCCATAAGGTCAGTTTTAGGTTGTTTTCCTGTGGGTGTAGCAGGGATCCCTTATTCTGTGTAAGTAGGTCTAGCCAGTGGGGTAACCTGTGGTGATTGCCATTGGCTAGAGAAAATAGGAGGGGAAACCAATGCTGTCTTGGACAAAAGGGGGTCACCAGTGGGATTTTTGGTTTGCCCTTTTGAATTTTTAGGAGGACTTTCTGGATTAGAGTGAAGGGGGGAAGCCATACAGGTACATCCCCCCATGAAAAGAAGGCGCCCACTTTCCAAGCTTGTGCATTTGGGTTCCTTGTGCAGAAATTAGGCATCTGCCTGTTGACTGGGGAGGCAAATGGGTCTACTTGTGGAATACCCCACCTGTGTATCAAGTCTAGGAAAACCTCTCTCTGAAGCATCCATTCGTGAGAGGGGGCTGAGGTTCTGCTGAGTGTGTCTGCCATAACATTCTGTTCTGAGGGGATATACATGGCTAATAAGTAGACCCTGAGAGAAGCAGCTAGATTCCAAATCTGGATGGCTAGGCTGCCTAGTGGGTAGGACAGAATCCCCCCTTGCTTGTTTATGTACCACAGGACAGTCATATTGTCTGTGGTTACTTTTAGGGTTCCTATCAGGATAGAGGGCTTAAATGTTAGAAGGGCTAACAGCAGGGCTCTCATTTCCTTGATGTTGATGTGATCTTTTACCCTTAGACTATTTTACTTGTACTGAGAGGTATTTTTGATTTGTTTGTAACACTGCACCCCAGCCCAGGTCTGAAGCATCTGTGGACAGCTGTTGTAGTGGTGCTGGGATCTGAAGGTGGGTCCCCATGTTGGCTTGCATTGCAAATATCTACCAGTGTATCTCCTTTTTTAGGCATAGGAGAAGTGGAAGTGGGGGGTCCAAGAGTTGGGAATGTTGGGTCCATAGGTTTTTTTTAACACCTACTGAATTTTGTGCATGTGAAGTCTTGCCAAAGGCAGCATGGGTATAAGGGATGCCATGTGGCCTAACAGTCTGAGGAATTCCCAAGCTGTCAGGATGGTTTGGGTAGGGATATGACTGAAGTACAGACAGAGTTCCTGAATCCTTTGGTCTGGGATGAAGGCCTTTATGCAGTCTGTGCGCAGTCTGTACCCCAGCTGAGATTTTTTCACGTTTATCGTGAACCCCAGAAGGGAGAGGTCATTCGACACCTGTTGTAGATGAAGGAGTAGGAGTTGGTGGTCCTGATGCAGGATGAGTAGGTCGTCTAAGTATGGGTATATCTGTATGCCCTGTGTCCTGCAATGGGCACTGAAGGGGGGTAGACACTTTGTAACCACTTTTGGGGCAGTGGAGAGACCAAAAGGCAATGCAGAAAATTAAAAATGACAGGAACCTACTGAAAATCTGAGGAATTTCCTATAATCCAAATGAATGGTGATGTGGAGGTAGGCATATTGGAGATCTAGAGCTATTATGAATGCCTGAGAGGGGATTAGAGGTAAGGTGATCATTTTGAAACTGGATATGTGGAGGAAGAGGTTGAGAAAGGATAGATCCAAGATAGGTCTCCAAGGACCTTCCATCCTTGGTACCAGGAACATTCTGGAATAAAAACCTGTGTTCCTTTGAGGAGAGGGCACCGGTTCCATTGTGCCTTGATTTAGAAGTAGATGAATGATAGGGGGAACAGGTGGATTTGTTTTTTTGGTGATTGAGGAATCCCTTGGAAAAGTGGGAGCATCCACCAAGTCATGTAATATCCTCTCTGGATGATGGAGAGAACCCATTGTTCTTTTGTTAATCTCCGCCAGGAGGGAAGGGACAGGGTGAGTTGAATGGATAAGGGTGTTGCTGGATGCAGAAGGGGGGAGTCACAGTGGCTCTGAAAGGGTGTGGTAGAGGATCTGGAGGGAAATCTGGGAGTAAAATCTTTTTCGCCTGTCTACGTCCCTTAGATTGTGGTGCTGAATGAAAGGATTGCCTTCTAACAAAGGAGGGTTTCTGAGGATAATTCCTACATCTAGGAATAGGGGACACCAGAAGGTGTTTGAGTTTCTGTAACTCCTTAGCCTTCTCTTGGAGGGATTTGAGAAGCTCAGCAGAGCTTTGTCTGAAAAGGGCCTTATTGTCTAAGGGTGCATCCAGAAGTTTAGTTTGAACATCCGTGGGGAGGGGCTGTAGCCGTACCTAGTAGTAACGATGAATCACTGATCCCGAAGCAGCAGCTTTGGATGCAGCTTCCACAGCATCGTAGTTGCACTTAATAGAGTGCCTGGTCACTTGGGATGCTGTGGAGAGAAGTGAATTTAGTTGCGTTCTGATAGGGGAATCCTAAACCTCAGACAGAAGGGTGGAGACTTTAGAAATGGTGTCAAGTACATACCTTGCCGGGTGGGTTTGTAGTTCATGGCACTATTGGCCAGAGTGGAGGAGGTATATACCTTTTTACCTGTACTATCCATAAATTTACTGCCTTTTTCAGTTGGATAAAGAGCAGCAGAAGGTAATTGTCTGGATGTCTTATCTGCAAAAACAGTTACAATGGCTGGGTCTGCAGAATGGCTTTTGTAAAGGAATTTTGTTGTCTTTGGGGACCCTATAAAAATGATCAGGGCATTTAGCTGCAGGGGGTTGGGAGTCAGGAGACTGTGAAGCAGCTAGGAAGGCATCCTGAAAAGCAGGCAGTAAGGGAGGCACAGCAGAGGGAGATGGTTGTTCCATTTGCAAAGGGTCAAACTACCTTTTCTCGGATTCTGAAACCTCAGAGGCCTGCCACTTAAACTGTTCCCTCATGAGGGAGATGGTACTCCCAAAGCTGAATTTCTTTCTCCTGGGGTTTCAGGAGAAATGGAATCCTCTTCTTTTGCAGTAATGAATTCATTGGGGGATTCAATTTGTGTTTCATAGGAGGACTCCTCAGAAGATGAGTAATCTTCCTCAAACACATGGACTGGTTGAGGAGTGAGAGTAGGGGGTAAGTTGCTGTGACTGTAATGCCTGAAAGGCCTGAAACAGACTTTGAGAGAAATATTCCCAGCTAGGCATCTGCGGGGGTTCAGAGTGCTTGGATTTCTGTTTTCTTTTCAAGGGGGTTGCAGGAGCAGTCAGAAGAGAAGCGGACATCGGTCTAGCATGAACAGGAAGAGCAGGGGCTTCTGAGGACGTGAGCCATGGTTCCCCTCTGCCATCAGACTGTGACGGCTGAATTACCTCAGAGGATGTACCTTTGGTATCCCACACCCCAGCTTCCATTAAGGTTCCCAGGCCTGCTTTGGTAACAGTCGTCCGAATGGACTCTAGGTCTTCAATCGTCTCTAGAGCCTGTTTGGATGCCTGAGGCGCAGCCTGGGATTCGGGTCTAGCTTTTTTCGCCTTCTCCTGAGGTGGCTCGTCGGAAGGGCCTACTCCTCCCCCCTCCATGCCTAACGCCAAGTGTCTGAGTCTTTGGTTCTCAAGATAAAGCTTCAAAGCCACTAATCGGCTATGCAGGGTCTTGGGGACGAATGACATACAGATTGAACAGGATGTATGGTCGTGGGCCTCGCCTAGACAAAAAACACACTTATCGTGTGTGTCCTTGTGAGGAATTTGTCTCCCACAGGGGGAACACATCATAGGGAAACAAGAATCTACCTTAAAATATCTAGGAATTGAATTATGCAAAGATAATAATGAATTAAGTCTCAAAAAACTACAATAATATCATCAATACAATTAAAATCTCTGTGGAAAAATGGAACAAAATAATATCAACATTTGAACATAGATTACAGTTAATAAAAATGAAAATGGTTTTACTGGCCAAAATATTATATATAGCCTTGGCAATACAACTGTTACCCGAAATGAATATACTTAAAGAAATAAATTCATGCCTAATAAAATTTTTATGTTTTCCCAAAATAAACAGAATAGCTTTAATACATCATATCGGACCATGGAAACAGGGAGGATTAAACTTTCCTGATATAGAAACGTATATAAAGCATCAATATCTAAAACAATCTCAGACTGGATAAGTCCAAATTACTCTGCAAACTGGAAACAATTACTAACTGTAATATCAATAAATGAATTTGATTAAAAAAAATTCAAACAACAGATAAAAACAATTTTAGTATGCAGTATAACATAACTAAACCCACTAAAACTCTATGATTAATTATTACATTGACTCATTTAGGAAAATTATTAATGAAAATATAATTTAAAAATCTGGTTTGATGTTTTAACACCATTTACTGTCACAAAGAGCTTTCCACATAAAATATATAGAGAATTTATTAATTCCTGGGAACAGAAAGGGTTTGTTTGTTGGTTCCAATGTATCAAAGAACTAAATGTTTTAGATATGCAAGTAATAAAAACAACATACAAAATTCCACAACAGGAGAGTATTCTGTCATATTCGCAAGATTTAAGTAGAATCATTAACAATTCTTCATTTAAAGAAATACCTACATTTACTAAATACATACATGAAATCACATATAATGACTTTGACATGGGAAACAGTATTTCTCAGAATTTTACAAAATATTGGTAAAGTATAAAACAACCTCATATTGGAAATATATAACAAAAGGACACAATAAAGTTAACTGAAATTATTAAAACAAATATCTTATTATCGATGAAATATACATCCTTTACACAATACTGTAAAGTTTTTAATTGGAAATGCTTGCACAGAGCATTTTAACCCCAGACAGAATCATTAAAATTAGTTCTTCCATAAAAGGAATAAGTTGGAGATGTGAGCAAGTACACAATGCAGATTGGAACCACATTTTCTTTGTGTTACAATTAAGTCATTTTGGAACGGTATTAATAACTTTCTACAAGCTTTACTTAATGAATCATTTTATTTAACTAAAGCTCTTGTATTATTAAATGTGAACGAAAGTTCTCATTTGAATAGGTCAAACAAGTATCTAGTATGGACTATACTTGCAATTTCAAGGAAGTGTATAACAAAAGTATGGAATACAAACACAATACCAACTTTGGAATACTTCTACAGCCTACTGAAGACCACAGCATTACTGGAAATTAAAATTAAAGAACTAAGAATTTATCCAAAGCCATTTATTAACAACCTTTGGGGAAAAGTCTTATCGTTGATTGAAACTATACAATAATTGATCAGACACACTGATAATGGAATGGATATACTTATAAAGTAACTATATACATTAAGATCTGTTAATAGTGTCAGGCTAATGTAAACAGTGTACGTAGTTATTTAAGATGTTATGTATAAGTACTATGGAATTCATTCAAATGTATTTGAAAAAAAACCTTTTGAGAAAAAATATTCATATTTTGATGCAAAAAGTGTGTTGTTTTTGCATTTTATTTTGTTGCTAAGGGCAGTCCTCTGAAAATTTTCTTGGACCTGAAAATCCATTCCAGGACATCATAAAAGACTGAACCAATAATGCATTGCTACCTACATTATTGTACAGCCTAGTATATTTCCAAGTTAAATGCATCAGTAGGAGTTTCCTGCTTCCTAGAAAAAAATCATCAACAAGGTCTTGCAGACAGAACACCTTGACTTGATAAACAACATGATAGCAGGAAAAGAACTCAGATCACCACGGCAATAAAAACGATTACAGACAAGTGCTTTCACGTAGTACACCTACGCTTTCTCAAGTCCTTAATACAAAACAGCATAGCATTTCACATTTTATACACGTTAAATGTACTAAAAGTTAACTGACACAATTAAAATCACATCATTAAATCATTAGTTCATCATTTCATTTATTTAAGGGGATGGGCAGCTAACTCTGGTTTAATGCACACATAATTGTTCAAGCCTGGATATACGTGCACCTGTAACTTTAAAATCCACTTTAGTTCAATCAGTTCTACTTGATTGTTATGGTTGCCTCCCCTTTTATCTAAAGAAACTAACTAAAACTTTAAAAACAAAACTATGTGTAGAAAATTCAATTATATGTCTGGCTAAAGCATTCAATTTGTATTTTAGTGATGTGATAATATAATCATATAACTATAATCTTAACTTTTTTTTTTGCAACATCACTTGCAACATTAACATGAGGGCTATACTTAAAAAAATGATGCTTCAGAACAAGACCCATACACTATCAGTCTGTAACTGAAAGCCCAAACAGACAAGATGGCTCCAAATGAAGACTGACAAAAAGGTTGACTCTGTATTCAAAAAATGTGGCTTGTTTTAAACATTTAGAATCCTGGAGGATATGGCATCATCTACCAGTGTAGGTTTTCCAAAGAATGAAACGTCATCCAGTGGAATACAGATTACCTCAGCTTTCTAGGCAGTTAGAGACAGGCCATTAGGGAAAGCTAGATGTCTATAAATGTATTCCATTACACATGCAAGAGTGCAGGAATAACTAAGAAGTTTGGTCTCAAATTCTGCTAATTCTTGGCAGCACCTTATGGCTCATTTCATGTCCTAGCTGCCAGCTGTCTACATCAATAAACAACCCAAAACAAGAGAAATGTTGGACAAAACCAGTCTGGTCTTCTTCTATATGCTTTAAGGAATAAGGCAAGTGATCTGTCAGGGGCACAGATTACATTTCCCAGAACAGGATGAAAATCTAATTTCCAAAAACTGGATAGACTTGAGGTGATCATTTACTCCACCTTAGCCTCTCCCTGTCAGTGTCAACTGAGGAAGAGGATGAGGAAAATAATGGTTATCAGTGATGACCTCTTTTGACCTCTGCAGATTGTGGTTGTGAAGGGCTGTACAAGTACTAATGAGAAGCTTCTTCCAGAATCTGTCTAGGCGTCTATTAAGACATTCCTGATGAACAGTATCTAATCAAAGCCAGGAATCTATACTGGTATCAGTCTTAGTCGAAATGAAGATCTGACCAGGAGAAGACATTTTGGGCTAGTGAAGGTATCCAAAAGCTCATGTATTTTCTAACTTTCTAACAGTGAAACCTACAATGGCCTCCTGTGGTGGCAGTCCTACTTAAATGACTGGGCTGATATGCAAGTAGGTTTTGCAAGTAAACTGGTGATGCCAAGTGATCCCCCAGTGATGCAGGCATCAGAATCCAGGTTCTGGGACCAACAGCAGCACAGACGAGATGGGAGTGAAGCCAGAAAATGAAAGCAAATGTAGTTCAGTGTCCATGGAAACCATCCTGGAGCTTGCAGTCGTCAAATATCAATGACAATACAGTGGACCCAGAGGAATTGGATCTAGCAGAAATGACAGTGGCAGCAAATTCAGGCACCAGTACCAGTCCATACTTAGGATATCTGCTTCACTCGTGCCTCTCCTGGCAAGAAAAGTGATCACAGTTCTCAAGCAAGGATTTTTACCAACCAACACTGCCTTCCTTTGGTGGAAGAGGTCCAAGGAGAAAAGCTCCAAAAGATACACACATGATATAATATGACAAAAGAACTTCAGTATAACAGTAATCCCATACAGTTACATCACATACATAATCACAAATCAATTACATACAAATATACAATAAGATGTATATTCAGGATAAAATGTAACATCTCATTAGGGCAGAGAGTTTGAAGTATAGCCTATTTTTTGTTTTTGGAATAAGCATAGGATTAAAATAAAGTTAGGTAATAGACGGAGATGAACAGAAAAAGAGGAAAGGGGTTATTTACAGCAGAGGGTAGAGGCAGAATTAAGTCACACTGTATTGTATATCATCTATTAATATAATCCACTTGTACTCCTATTTTGTCCACTATAACTCTGCCATTTATATTTACTTTTATGTATTTTATTATATTTTCTATTTTTGTAATTGGCATTTCTTTACAATTTTATGTGACTGTGCATTCTATTATTTTATTATTTCTGTAATGTGGATCTCACTGACAACATCCTCTTTAAAATGGTTTCCTGGTAAACAAAAGCAAAATGCAGAAATAAAATAAATAAGAAACGGAAGAGCTTATTGCAATATAGTTCATTTTGTAACCTATGCTCACATCACAGGAAGCAACACACAGCGCTGCTGGAAATTCAATGCTATAATCCCCAACAGTGATGGGAGAACAATTCACACTATTTGGATATACTGCAGAGACATCCAGAAAAAAGAAACGGCTAGCAGTATGTCCGAAATGGTCAGTTCAAAAGAGGCTAGCTATAGCAGTATGTAGTTCTCTAGATGTTTGGTGCTGCATATATGCATTTGGCTAGATTCTGACAGATTTCAAATGCTTCTTACTACGTGGAAAGACTGTGTGGAGATGTCAAGAGAGAAAAAATGATCACTTACGTTTGGCAAAATGTACTTGGTAATATGGTTTCAAAAGAAACAAGAAGAGGCAGACACAAGGGATATACAAGATATAGAAATAATCCCTTCGATATACATATACAATAGAAAACCTAAAACTGATAATAGCAAGTTGATTCGAGAAGCAGGACTTTATTTGCTATACAGATAATATGCTCCATGAAGCAAGAGCACAATATAACATTTACTGCAATGAATATATTAATTTTTGGTGTTTGTACTTGTGTTTCATAAATGTGTGTGTGTATATGTATGTGTGTGTGTGTGTGTGTGTGTGTATATATATATATATATATATATATATATATATATATATATATAAATATTTTGTTTTTTCTTTTTACTTTCTTAAACATTTTACATAATAAAAATGGAAATTAATACACTACTTACTTTTTCTTCACTGTCTTCACCTCCAGCTTCTAATTTAATTTTTTCTATACTCTTCTGCAGTCGTGACATTTCTTCCTATAAACGAGTAAAGAAGGCAACTATTAATGTTCTTTTGAAGAAAAAGCCATCCCCACAAGTAACAGATTCTCAGCTGAGCTTGCCGTTTTCAAGTTGTCAAGCTAACAGTTTCTCATCTCACTTTCCCCAGGTGACTTCACCATGGTCTGTTTCCTCGTGCCAGGCCTCAGTTTTGCCATCTTAATTTGATTCACCAGACCAATACAGTAATCCACAGAGGACCACTTCAAGTCCTACCCTGAATGACAACAGTCAAAGAATTACATTACATAAAAGCAAATGCATAGCAAAATGCAATGTAATAAAATAAATGCAAATTAAGGTTTAAACATATTAATATATTTTAAATTACAGTGCATGGTGTAAACACAACAAGGCAGTCTCTGCAGTCCACATGAAAAGCAAAATTTTTTTTTTTTTTTTAAATCAGTTTAATGCAGAATCTCTTCAACCTTAACTCAGGAGATTTGGACAACATAAAATGCAATGCGAGTGTGTGTATGAGTCTATCTACACATATATAGATATAGATACACAGACACACACACACATACACACACACATATATATATACATATATATATATATACATATTATATATATATATATACATATTATATATATATATATATATATATATATATATATAGATATATAGATATAGATATATAGATATGTATACATATACACACACACACGTATATATATATATATATATATATATATATATATATATATATATATATGGGTCTACTACACATGATCGAAATTTCATATGACTGAAATTCATTTGACTGAGACCAGAACATCAAAAGTTCAAAACACTGAAAACTCATTTGACTGAAACTCATAACACTGACACATTAAAGCAAAAGGTTTATGCCCTTTTCACCACTGTAGTGTGATCCTGGAGTTAGTATATAAAGTTGGGGGGGTAGCCCCTCCACATATGTTATACATTTTGAAACATACAGATGGATATTTACAACTGCAATGAATAACTCTTTGCAGAAGACAATATATGCCTAAACTATGTGACTACGTAATAACAGTGAGGCTCATTGTACCAAATATGGAAAATCAGGTTATTTTGGGGTTGACTGCACCATGCAGAAAACTGTTACACAAGAATAAAAATGCAACCAGCGGTATAGTAAAGGAGGATAAAAATAAGAATAGAGTGACAGAAGAAACAAAATGCAATGCCTGTCTGTGAGCCAAAATGCGCATTTGCATCTAATACTCAGAAGATTAAGAAAAAAAAATTCCCAAACCAGGTGCCAGAATTATTTTTTTCCAGTCCTGAGAGATACCCCACTCCTGAGATGCTGTCCGCTGGATGAAAATTAACTCATTCACATCTGCCAGCAATCAGTCAATGTGGTATTAAATTCCTGTCTGCTGGCACTCTGGACAGTAAATGCCTGAAGCTTGAAATCACAGTTAAATTTCATGTGAGAAAAAAATAAAATTAAACAAAGAAAACAGCTTTTTGCTTACTTTAATTTTTTTCATATTTAAGCTGTTTGAGTACTGCATTAAATAGCACTAATTTGGTGCAGTGATTAAGCACTACATTAACAAAAGCAGTATGTAGCCTGCCTTTGGGCTACTGTAGGCTTGAATGAGACAAGGCACAAGGCAGCCCACACAATCAGCACAGCAGGTGAGAAGCAGAATATAGCAAGACTGAAAAATGAGTAACTTATGCTCAGGTGTCATACTTTAGACAGGGTGACAGCAGATATGGATGTGTAGGATCCAGTAGCACTTACTGCAAAAAGCAGCAGTTTTTATTATCAATTTCTTCAAATAGTTTTCAGATTACTGAACCGTCTTTTTTATTATAACATTTCTTTTAAATCATATTTTAACAGAAATGTTTACATAAGCAATAACTAATTTTTCCATATGCTTTATTGCATTTTGCTGAGCTCTTCCACCGTACAGAAACCTTTTATACTTATCCCATCCAAATATAACAATTCATTTTGTTCCTCATAACATCAACATAAAATGCTTTGTATGTGAACTTCTCGCAAAATGTACAATTTTAATCGTCATTCTAACCTTGTCTACAACCCTTCTTTCCTTTTATAGTTTAAAAATACAATTTGTATTTGCTTCGGGTTCATTTTTTACATCTATTCACTTCAAACATTTTTCATTCTGCTTTGTAACCCATCCCTGACTGCACAGATAGCTTTGTGTGTGCCAGTTTCCATGCAAATGCTACGTTCTGTTGGGTCTGTATATTATAACAGCGAATGCTTAAAATAACAAAACCTGTATAATCGACCCTAAAATATCTAAAAGGCAAAATGCCGAACACAGAACAGTGATTTTTTACCCAGGGAAAAAAAATCGCTGCTCAGTATTAAAAAAAAAAAAACAAACAAAAAAACCCCCACAAAATAAAGTGGGGGGCTTCGCTCCCAACACCCCCCCTGATGTAAGGGGCTGTGCCTCCCACACACCCCCTACTTAAATATACCAACTCTGAGATTGCACCACAGAGGAGGAAATAGCAAAGTCCCGAAAACAGCCCAGTGATTTTTTTCCCTAGAAAAAAAAAAAAAAAAAAAAAAAATCGCTGTTCCGTGTGTTCAGGATTTCGTCGTTTCGATGAAAAAGGTTTGATTAAACAGTGTTCACTATTTTAAGCGTTCACTGATTTAATAGGGAACAGTTCTGTTACCCTTACTTACTTTCTTTTATCTTTATCTTATTACTGCTTGCATTTTATTCTCACACTGTTTTGTATTATTATTTCATCACAGGCTGATGCAGCTTTTATTTTCATAAAAAACTAATTTACTTAACTGTCATTTTCCATCACACTTATGTTCCCTAACTTTAACTTATTATTTCTTAGTATTCTCCATACTTACATGTAATTTTAACTAACACTCAGCCTTGTTTGTGCTATATCTTTAACAATAACCTTAAAAATATTACAACATTAAGTATGTGCATTAACTTTATTTAGACAATGAGATTATTGTACATCAGTACCCTGATTGGAGAACAAGCGTTCTCCAGCAGGGTATTAATGTACAAGTAATGCCCGCTGAGAAGAATGAGTCCACTGCTTCACGGCAGAATATCAAGCGCCGTGGAGCCTGGACTGGAAAACAGAACGGCAACCATTCTTTTACACTCGCTAAGCAGCGCTTTTGTTGTTTAGCGAGTTTAAAATATTAAAAAGAAGACCACTAAAAAAAAAAAAAGGCAAGTGTGTGTGTTTATGACTGTGTATGTGTGCATGTCAGTGAAATTGAGAGCGAGCAAGCCGTTATTTTACTCTTGCTAAGCAGACATTTGCTGTTTAGAGTGTAAAATAAAAAAATAAAAAATTAAAATAAAGCATGTGTGTGAGAGTATATGCATGTATGACAGTTAGAGAGTGATTGAGCGAGGGAAACAGAAAAATGTGTGTTTATGTTTGTCTGCATGTGTGCGTGCAAGAAAGCGAGAGTGATGTGACTGAATGCATGTATGGAAGCAGAGGAGACTGTATATGTGAGAGAGAGATCGAGAGATAGTGAGAGCGATCTTGTGTTAGTGAATGTGTGTATGAAAGCAGAGACTGTGTGTGTGTGTGTGTGTGTGTGTGTGTGTGTGTGTGTGTGTGTGTGTGTGTGTGTGTGTGTGTGTGTGTGTGTGTGTGTGTGTGTGTGTGTGTATGTGGGTATGTGGGTATATGTGAGAGAGAGATCGAGAGATAGTGAGAGTGATCTTGTGTTAGTGAATGTGTGTATGAAAGCAGAGACTGTGTGTGTGTGTGTGTGTGTGTGTGTGTGTGTGTGTGTGTGTGTGTGTGTGTGTGTGTGTGTGTGTGTGTGTGTGAGAGAGAGATAGTGAGAGCGATCTTGTGTTAGTGAATGTGTGTATGAAAGCAGAGACTGTGTGTGTGTGTGTGTGTGTGTGTGTGTGTGTGTGTGGGTATGTGGGTATATGTGAGAGAGAGATCGAGAGATAGTGAGAGCGATCTTGTGTTAGTGAATGTGTGTATGAAAGCAGAGACTGTGTGTGTGTGTGTGTGTGTGTGTGTGTGTGTGTGTGTGGGTATGTGGGCATATGTGAGAGAGAGATCCAGAGCATACCTCTCAACCGTCCAGATTTTTGCCTTATATTTTTGTATCTGTTCCTCATAAAATGTGTTTTTCTGGCAAATCACAAAGGGTTGTAGTCCCCAAATATTGTCAGGCATTTCAGTTTCAGACTTCATAGAGCATTATTAAACATGTGTCCCCCATGTTGTGCCGCCCCTCATTATTCAAGGCTTTGTCAATATTTCATTTGTAAGAGGTTGAGAGGTATGATCCAGAGAGTGAATGAGAAAGCGAGAGTGATGTGTGACTGAATGCATGTATGTAAGCAGAGGAGACTGTGTGTGTATATGTATGTGTGTGAAAGCAGAAGAGACTGTGTACTTGTGCATGGGAGAGAGAATGGGATGCATATAAAATTGTTGTGTTTCACTTGCTTATTATTTTTAAACACTATTATTTTTTTTTATATATGTTTGATGTAAAATGCTTCCTCCAACACCATTAACATAGACTACAGCAAGTATGAAACATTAGGTGAACAAACTATTTTACATAAAAAAATATATTAAAAAAATAAAATAGTACAATTTTACAGAGAGCCCATAGTCTAAGTGCAATGGTGTGTGCGTTAAGGTGTAATTGATGCCCTTCCAGAGGTTAGAGGCCCTCCGCCTGCAGTATCGTGCTTCACAACACCCCTGGGTGGGCATGAATTACACATTAACACACACTCTGTTGGACATAACTCCTTGCTTAATGTTAATATCCTCCTTTTAGTTGGGTTCCTTGGACTAGAGCTGGTGTCATACTTGTTGAGTATTACAAAAACTCTGCTTACAGATGTATCTTGTAATTGTTCATGGATGTCACAGTACACTGGTGTCAACGGGCCTCCTATTTTCTCCCTTGCATTCCTGTTTCCATTTTCTTTTAATAGTGTCTCCTTTTGCAACCACAACACCTACGGTTTTAAATATATCTATTTTAATCTACTCTTCCTTCACAACTATACCATAACCTCTTCTCCACATTGATAACTTCATTACTTTCAAAGACTGGTTTAGTTTCTGAACTGTAATTTCTGCATCTTTCCTATCTTTACCATCAGTGCATCATCTCCTTTTGTTTGTATTAACAAGCATCTCATCCTTCTCCAACATTCATCCTGGACTGATCATGATTTTGTTTAGTTTTTACCCTACTTTGTCTATTCTATACCTCTCAACAGCCAGATTTTCACAGAATAATCAGATTTTTTCCTTATATTTTTGGTCCATTCCTCATAGAATCTGTGATTTTTTTGGCAAATCAGTAAGTACTGAAATCACTAAATAATGACAGACATTTCAGTTTCAGATTAAATGCCCTTCAGGAAACTGCAGGCCAATGCAAAACCTGTTATTCTATCACATACCTAAGTTTGTTATAAGACCCAGGGGAGAAAAACTCCAAAAAAAAAAAGGAGAATTTCATACAAAACTTAACATGTTGTAAGATAAACATTATTCAGAAATATACAGTATGTTACATATAGAACATAGTACATTAGGTATACAATGAACTCTCCCTACCTATATATAGGTCTACTTTGTTTTGTTGAATCTCATTTCACTGAATTTCATTTCATCCCAACCACATCACTGAAAACACAAATTAATGAAAACTCATTTAACTGAATCTCATTTGACTGAATTGAACTTAGTATATATGGCACTGTATAGAGTACTAAAAGGATTGTAAAAGGTATATGCCCTTTTCCCCACTGCAGTGATAGTATATATATTTAGGGGTGTGAGGGGGGGCATAACCCCAGGATCGCACTACAGTGGGGAAAAGGGCATATACCTTTTAATTGCCATACAGTACTCTACACAGTGCCATATATACTAACTGCAGTTCAGTGAAATGAGATTCAGTAATTTGAGTTTTCAGCGAAGTGGTTGTAGTGAAATGAGATTCAACAAAACAAAGTAGACTATGTGTGTGTGTGTGTGTGTGTGTGTATATCCTTTTATTTAGAAAATCGTTCTTTGCAAATAAAGTTTTGCATGCGACTAGTGTTCACCCTGTACACTTGGAACAGTCTTTACCTTATGGGTGAATTTTTAAGACAAAACTTTGTGCTCAGATGAAACTGAGTTTGTGAAAGTAGCAAATGAGGAGGCACAAAGGCTTTTGAGAAGGGGGTATTCCGGAGAGTTATTAACTTCATCTAGAGAAAGACTGGTGCAAAAAGGCAGAGGGGATCGAAGGTGGGACCCAGTAAACAAGTTTTGGGTCAGTCCCTTGATGCAGTATATTTTGTTGCTACATATGTTTCTTTCATAGAAAGAGCTGGTACAATTTTTAAAAAGTATTGGTATTTTATTAAATCAGATGAGATTTTATTTAACTTCCAGCTACAAATTCCATACAGAAATTCTCCAAGCATGCAGACAGGATAGTAAAAAGTTATTTTTCAGGGCAGGATACGTCACAGTTAAAATGTAAAAGGTGTTTTACTCATAGGCTGGCAGTTCATATTAATAACGAATTTCTTAGTTTTTGTAAAGCAGTGGTGTACAGTTTGTTTTGTTATTGTGGGAAGTGTTACACAGGAGTCAACCCAAAATGCCAGTTAGAAAAAGGATTCAAGAGCAAATTAAGGATAGAAAACTAAAATGGCTACTAGTCCTAAATTAGAACATTGTGATGTGTACACCAAGGGGAAGATTTAAACTTAACTTACATATTTATTTTAAATGTTTTATGCATTCTGTTGAAAAGGGAAGCATGGTTTATTTATGCATATACAACATAACATCCAAGAGGTTTAAATAATGAATTAAGTACAAAACATTTACTGTAGTAAGTTATAGTGCTTTTTTTAATAATGATGATCTTGTTTAATTAACTGTTTAAATAATTGTGAAAGAGGATTGATTGGTTGATTGTGTCTATTTAAACAAAAACGAAACCTCTTATTTTTATGAACTTTTCAGGCACATGCCAAGGCTCTAGTTTGTTGAAGTTAAAAAGTTTTTCATTAATGCTCTGTTTTTGTCACATAGTGTTTAAATCTTAAAAATGTACCTATTTTTCAACCTTTGTCCCCTCATCATTTTTTGGCTTTGCACAGATTTCTTGTGTTAAGATGTTGACAGGTATGGTCCATTCAAAATGCAAAGCTAATAACTGGGCAGCTGTGCTTTATCCCTTCCAGAATCATCTTTCCCAACATACCAGTTAATGTACAGCTATTGTGCTCATGCATTTCTTTACACCCATGTACAAACTTAACATGCATCTGACAATACAAACTAGTCCACAATACCCTGCCTGACTGCACCAGATGCTTTCATTGTGATTTATCTCAGTTTTTCTCTTAGCGTCTCTTCTCATATTCTTCTCATTGATTCCACAGCTTCCTTTACTATCTACAAACTTTCACTTACATTTTTATTCTGCCCAGCTGCACCTACCTCTTCTTGTAATTCTTTAGTCTCGCAATTTCGCCTACTGTGAATCATTTTTTCTAAACACCAACTTGTCTATTGTATATTCTAACCATCAAGTCACAATGACTTAAATTACACCACTCCATACATCCAAATTACTTCTCCTCCCTCCTCCCCCAGTAATTTAGCTGTTTCCATATGTATTTCTTGTCCTGTACAGACTCTTGTATCATACCATTCTTGAATGCTTGAAATGCACATCTAAAAGATTCACTCGCATAGAAATTATACCACAAAACATATACCCCTAGTGTTGTTTCAGTATCAGACTGTTGCAATGCTTTTCTTATCTATTCTAAAGTACACATCAAAATGTTCTATTTCTTTATGCACATTGGGACTTTTTTGCCTTTGTTTACTACATCCTTGTGTCTATTATTTCTCTTCTAATTTTGTAAAAACTGCACTACCATTTCTAGTTTCATGCCTTTATTTATTGCATCCTTGTGTCTGTTCTTTCCCCTCTAACTTTGTTTGTAAACACTGCTCTACCACTTCTAGTTTTGTCACAATCATTCTTTTACCATGTTCAAATAGTGCTTGAAATGCTTACAGCATTCTGTTTTTTTTTCATTTAGCATCTCAGTATGGAACTCCTGTAACAAGAGTCCACTTCTTGCTCTATACCTTTTCTTGCCTTTTTGCATAATTGTATTACTTACATTTTTTTTAATTCTATTCACTATTCTACTTTTTTCTTAAAATGGCATAGCAGCTTCATGATCTTTCCATAACTGCAAAAAATGGTCTGGTTTCTCACTAGTAATCTGTAGCCACTTTTCAAAGGCCAATAGTCAGAGTCTTGTGTTCAGTAAATCCCGTTGCTAAAACTGTTATGACATGTTTTGAATAATCTTCTATCATTCTTCTTTCTGACAATTCATAGTTACGTTTCCTGTCCATATGTCTGCCGTATTACCTTTAAAATATAGTATATATTGTCTTTAAGATATAGTTTGCATGCTTCAATGCATTCCAAACATTAACATTCAAATATACAGATACAATACACTCTTATTCTTTTAGAGCTACTTTTTATATCTACACAGAGTATTATTCCTAGTGTCATGATATTCCTTTATTACTTTTCATCTATCATTACTCCTAGTTACTGCAATTCCTATGCACTGCTTTAGGGTCAGGGACCAAATCCTTCTTCTTTCTTTAATGTTTCTAATTTGCTTGCTGCATACATAATTATGATCAGGTCTCCAATCATAACCATTTTATTGTGTTTTCAAGACAAGGATGACAGGTCAATTCCACCACAAAAAGGGAAACTCGCTAGGCTTTAAAAACGGTCTGCAAGGGGGCAGCTAACCTACCTATGAACCGAAGACACTATGTCAAGAAATTTGCCTTGAGAGTGAAGATCAAGAGGTGAATCTTGGCATCTATTTGAGAACACATAAATAAAGGATTATCATCTCAGTTGTCCCTATTTATGCAGAACACTCCTATTTTTGGGCCTTGGTTACTTCTGCATGTGATGCACCTACTTTTTCTGAATTCTCTCCTCAACACACATGATTTTTTTAAACTGCTTAGTACACAGAAAACCCTACTCCATGACCAACACACTACTGGCACCAATAATTTAAAGGAAGAGGACACACATCATACATTTCACTATCAGAAACCAAAATAAATGACCTTGTGTAGTAGAATTTTGCAATACAGTTTATTAAAGTCAACAGGGCAGCCACGGTGGTGCAGTGGTTAGCGTTGTCGCCTCACAGCAAGAGGTTCTCCGGTTCATTTCTCGGCTGGGGTGTCTTCTATGCGGAGTCTGCATGTCCTCCTTGTGGTTGTGTGGGTTTCCTCCGGGTGCTCCGGTTTCCTCCCACATCCCAAAGACATGCAGCAGGTGGATTGGACACTCTAAATTGCCCCTAAATGTGAGTGGGTGTGTGTATGCCTTCTGTGGAAGGTTGGGCGCCAGGCTGGCAACTCGACACCGTAAAACTCCACTGCCAATCATGAGCAGACAGATGATCCGCTGTGGCGACCCCTAACTGGGAAAAGCCGAAAGAAGAAGAAGAAGAAGTTTATTAAAGTCAACAGATTTTACACTGCCTACTTGATAACGTGCTCATATTTTTCCATTGTTTTTGTTACTCTGTTCTTTTACACATATTTATGAGCAATATCCCACAATCCTACTAGAAGCAATAAGAGTTTTGTGCTATTAGGGATTCAGTTTTATGGCAATTAGATGTCCAGATTTTTGCCTGAATGTATCTATTTTTCAAAAGCCTCTGTACCTTTTTTCAATGTCTGCAGGTAGAGGAGCACGGAATTGATCATAATTCATTGCAATGCATTTATCTGCACCGTGTACTTACCAGTTACAGAAGAAGAATATATGTTTTTCTGGCTTTCAAAATCTTTGAAAGCTCATAATAAACTTAGCATGGCCAAAATATAAAGCAGGCAGAAAAAGTATCCTTCTGAAGAAAATGCAGCTTTAACAGCTGTTAGACATCTAATTCTGAATATGGTTTGTTTGTAAGTATGACAGCTCAAAGTATCCGTCAGCTTTCAAAGCTGATTTACTTTCTGCTGCTGTTCTTTGCTGGCCAGCACTATTCAGTCAATCCCTAGTATGAGATGTGATCTTAACACAGCTTAGGGGTGATTAACAAGCTTGCTCTTCCACCCTTTTGGGGTGTGACCACAGTTTTCCATGCACAATAATATTCTTCTACCGGCTTCATATCTAGTAAACAATACCTACCTCTTTTTTATTTTATTTTTACACCAAAAGAACATGTGCAGCCTCAATTGCAGTAGTATTGCTAGAGAAGGGCGAGAAGGGCAACTGCCCCAAGCGCAAAGTCTTCAGGGGTATGATCAACCCATCCTGATCACTATTTAATGTAATACAAACTTTAATTGCTTTGTGCATGGTCTAAACTGTAGCAAGCAGTTTGCTACAGTTTATAAATGAAAAAGAAAAAAAAGTTAACTAAAACCTGAGCACTGTAGGGCTCCATGCAGGCATGGTATAAACTGTAGCAACGGTTTGCTACATCCCTAGTAAGCAGTTTGCTATAGTTTAAAAAACATTTTTTTTTTAATTAAAACATGAGTGGTGAAGCACTCCATGCAGGCATATATAAACTGTAGAAACTGTTCGCTACAATTTAAAAGAAGAAATGTTTTTGTTGTTAATAAAATATGCTAAAGGAGGGTTAAGGCAGAGTACAGAAATGGGACATGAATAGTGGGGAGGGGTCATGTATCCGTCCAGCTAGATGGTGTGCTCCAGTAGAAAGAGCATTCTTTTTTTTTATTTTTTTTGCTGGAGGGGTACATAGATCCTAGAATAATGCGTCAAACACTTAAGGTTTATTACAGTGATTTTTTTTTTTTGTGCTCTTCAATTAATGAGCTGAGGGGTTGAGTGCTGTTTCATAGTACTGGCCAGCAGCGACACTTCTGTTCATTTGTAATGTTTTCATTCCATCTTACATTTAAAGTTGTATCACAGAGCAATTAATATTGCGCTACTAAAGTGGTTGTTCTTTAACTTAGTGTAATTTATCCATTTTTCACCTTTCTTTCACCTCTAGGGCTTCCACTGTCATCCTGATTTTGGCTATGATTTCTTCCTTTACAGCTTTCAACAATTTGTGTCTACTTTCTTACTTTGGTGGGAGGGTTAACATCTTTATTAAATTATCACATTAAAAAAATAATATTTTTAATCTTCATTCAATCCAACATTACATAAATTGCTCAATTCTTGCCTTCCCTTAAACCTCACTCCTTCTCCTACACATTATTCTGCATGTATTTTTCCCACAAATTCCAGTCATTCCTATGATGTTTGCTCCTTCCTTTTCTACAGATCGCACCTTCAGTTATTTTATCTCCTTTACAATATGCAGCACTTCAGTTATAGAGGTTTTAATGTTTAAATTCCATTTTCTAACCTATGAAGAGCCGGAGTTTTGTAAGGATCCATCAGTCCAAAGACCTCTTATTTTTCCAGAAACAGTCCAGCAAACACAGTGAAAAGACTGATTCATCACAACGATTACTCTTTCTCTGCAAAAAACTTCCCGTCCAGATCAAGCAATCTGCTACAACCATCTTCAACTGAGAAGGAATTAGACAACATGATGGGTAATCAATTCACCTTGGTATGACTGGCTTATCGCACCTTAAAAACAGAGGTAATGTCCAAGTGTGGGCATTGGCAAGGTGTAAATGGCCACATGGCCCAGATGGACTGTATACTGCACTAATCTATGAAGTGTGGGTACACAGTTCAATGTTATAGCTTTTGTTTCATCTTCATTTATTTCATAGCCCAAAAAGACCTGAAACTGTTTCAAAATGCTCCACATCATCAAATTATCCATTACAGGATTTATTGACAACATATTAATATCTGAAAATAAAAATAAATGTCCTTGATTACTATAATCCGCTATATCCCTGACTTTTAGAGTCCTTTATTTTTCTTTGAAAACATGTCTAAATACAAAGTAAATAAAGTAACAGGACATCCCTGCTTGGTTCCTCTCTTCAAATGTCTCTTCAAACGTCTTGCCAAAAAGGAACCTTTCCACCTGAACTCATACCACCAACCCTTCATATATATTCCTTATTAACCTTATTTTCTATCAGGAGCACAAATGCTACTATTGCCCTACTCATAAAATCCCAGCTGACTATCACATGTTTTCGCTGCATAAATACCCAGAGCAATGGTGCCATTTTCTTACACTCTGCTTCTCTTGGGGCCATTATTATTTCTCTATAAATGTAAAATGTCTGCTTTCGCCACCAACAAAACAATGATCCATATTTTATCAAGTTTGACACTTTTTGACCATGTTTTAAAACTGAGATTGGTCTATGTGAAGCCAAGTCAGAGGATCTCTCTGCACTTTGGGTAAAACAGCCACCACAGCTTTATTCCACTTCCTTACTTTTAAAATATTGCTGAACACAACCACCTACATTTGATTTTAATTAACTTCCTCCCTAAAAACTTACATGAGAATTCCCTATTTACTGACTTATACATCACATGAGAATTCCCTGCTGACTGACTTAGACATCAAATGAGAATTCCCTGTCGACTGACTTATACGTCACCATTTTACCTTGTCTCTTCTAACCTTAAACTACTAATTCTTCAGCCTTATCGTGCACTAAACTTGGCACAAAATAAGTCTTCCATAAATATTTCCATTTGGCGCTTTGCTTTATTCCCCATTCCAATGGTATATACAAATCTTCATAACATTTCTGAAATATTTTTAATACTTCTATAGGATCTATGGTTGTTTATTCTTGTCACTGATACCCTAAAGTTGGCTATAACCCCTTCTACTTTCTGTTGCTTAAATCATTGGGCTAAACGTTTTCTGCACTGTTTTCGAAATACGCCTGCTTAAAAACATTTCTAAACTCATGGATCGTATTCAAATACTCTCTTATTTCCCCTTCAGCACTCTGCAGTTGCTCCAGCAATTCTTTTGTCTTTGCCAACCTCTCTAAATAATTGCCTGGAAGTTCGTGCAGAGGTTAAGCTTGTGAGCTGCAGTTTCTGTGGTACAGGATTTGATCCTTTCAGGCCTCATCAGTTTCTTGTTTGACCCTGAGCAAGTCACTTAACCAGACCATCGCTTCTGAATCACCCTTGAAAAGGCACTGTGTTGTCAAGTGAGCCTACCTGGTTAACAAACCGGATAATTATTATGAATAATTCCTATTACATCTTTTCAATATCTCTTTCTCTTATTTCTACCACATTTTTAAACTCAATTTTTATTTTATTCCCATGACTAGTTATCTTTTGTGAATAAATTACTCTCTACCACAATAACTCACAAATCACTTTCACCATAGCTTCCTTAAATTCTTCACGTTTAACAGGTAGGTCTTTTTTCCATCATTATCATGCAGATTTATCACAGTTTTTATTCCTGCATGATCTGATATAAGTTACTGGAGGAGTCAAATCTTTCGGTTAAATAACACAGACTCTTGTAAAATATAATTTCTATCCAGTCTAGCCCAGTTATAGTTTCCAGTTCCTACTTCTGAATGTAAATCTTCCACAACAAATATCCTCATACACTTTTTAAGAAATCTACCTCTTTTATTAATATTTTACCTTAAAGGTCCCCAATACAGTCTCATTACTGAAAATCAAACCATAAATAATACTCCCAGCCAAAATATTTCTCCCCAAATTCTCCTAAGCTCCACAGTAGTAATTTTAGATGGAATACAAATACATCTCAATAAATACTCCTCCCCTGTCAAACCTTTACTGCCCTAAATCTGCCACTACTGGATTTACTTCCCTTTTCTATCAATATTATATTCAGTATTATTACTTGCCATTTCCTTTAACCCTGGTAGTCTGCTGAATGCTCACACTGAAATTTTTTACATGCTCATTTCTACCCAAATGCATCTCCTGTAGCATCCTATAATTCTAAGTATAATTTAATACTCTTTGCATTTTGTCTATACCTGTTAAGACCATGTTAACATTGACAAGGTAGTCATCATGATAATAAAAAAAATATATATATATATATATATATATATATATATATATATATATATATATATATATATTATACCCACATTATACATGACAGTTCTTTTGAATGTGTACATGTAAACTGCAAGTTTCAAATAGATACTAATGTCATTTTATACAGATGCTTCTTCTCTTCCCTATTTCAGCTATATCCCCATATATACTCTTGATTCGCTTTGCTTGCCACCAACTGTAACTTCCTCCGTTGTCAGTGATCAGTCACATTCAGAGATTAAGCCAAGATTGATCTACTAAAACTGATAGATGACCTGGCTAATTTCAAAAGCCCCCTTCCATCCTGATGACCCCCTTCCCTGCTTATGAGGAATCCTTTATTGCCAAACCCTAATACACATGTAAATAGTTACACAGCTCATCTAGCCCCCTCAGCGGTAAATACAATCCAAAATGTAAAAATAAACCAATGTGGTAGAACCCTAATAAAAACAGGCTTTGTAATAAAAGAAAAAACTCATTGCATCCAAAACTAAATTTAACTGTCAAGATGCCAACAATGATCCTGCTAAACTTAACAAGGATCTTTGGACCCTGATCAAATCAACTAAAGCCAAATACAAGGTAAAATATTCACCTAGTTGAAGGATAACCACAAAGCTTCTTTAACTATGTTGGAAAACTCAGAAACAATGTGAAGCACTGTTCAGAACTAATAGCAAAGGATATCACATACTCGGAATCAGGGAACATAACCAATTTTCTAGTGGACAAATTTAGTTCAAACTAATCCCCCTCTCCGCTCCTAAATTCTCACATACCTGCATTTACAACTCCTCCTCAGATCTCCCAAGAACAAGTCCTCAAGGTGCTACCAAAGGTCAACAGCACTGCTACTATGGGGCCAAATAACATACCGGTCTTTTGTGGCAGATGAATGGAGCAATACTTATCCTCTGTAAAAAGGTGGAGCTTCATCAGACCCAGGTAATTATACACCCATAAGCCTATCTGATTTCATCTTTAAATGGACTTAATAGATAAGGACATTGATAACCTACAAACTCTTGATTCAAGCCAGTTCAGATTCATCAAGGAAAGATCCTGCCAACTTAAGTTGGTTGACTTCTTTGAGAAGATTACTAAAGCAATGGATAACAGCAAATCAGTACACACTGCATATCCAGACCTTGCAAGGGCATTCAACACCATTCCATACTCTGGTATTGTAGATAAACTCTCCTAGCTAAATTTAAATCCTATGCAACTCCCTAGAGAGCAAACTGGCTCACAAGCAGAACCCAGGAAATTAGGGTGGGTGGCTCTACCTCCTCAAAAAGATCAGTCACTAGTAGTGTGGCCCAAGGTTCAGTCCTTAGGCCACTCCTGTTTATTCTTCGGATGTCAAAGGAACTGTTAAGTGTTTATGGCTGATCAAGTTTAAAGATGACTGTAAACTTGGCGGTATCATCAATTCATTAGAGGACACCAAAATCCTCAGGAAGGGCCTTTCCCAAACAAACAGCTGCTGTCATAACCACTGGCTAAAACTAAATGCTAAGGAATACACAACCGTAGCCTTTTTCGAGCATTATTTTCCTTGCAAATATCACACGGACAAAATACCCATGATCCATGATCCAGTAGTCAAACCTGGGAACCTGTGTCAAGAATGAACTGTCCTTTGATCACCACGTAACCACTCCTGTCCAGAAATCCTTCTATGTTGCACAGCTTACATCTAAAAGGTATGATGTACAGGTCCAGGGATGTAATCATTCCACTGTACACTGCTCTCATCAAACTAATCTTTGAATATAATGCCCCACTCGGTGTGTACCTGAGCAAACGCTTGTCATAGCTGGAGTGACCACACTTTCTCACTAAAAAATAAATAAAGGGCCTGAACTGCAGAAACTATGCAGACTGTCTCAAAGCATTAAGATGACTGCTGCCTCCTGTATACAGTATCAGCAGACCCTACCCTGGCAGATCCATTACACATTTGTAAGTCCAATGGTAGAGCGAACACCAGCTCAAGGGATCTCAATTTCTTTTGCAACAGGACTAGAACATGTTGGAGGGATAGATATGTATCACAGAGTACCTCTGCAATGGAACTGTCTTCCACTTTCCACAAAGTGAAGTACTTCTGTTACACTATTAAACATCATTTGGATGAATGGATAGGAAACCACATATTCACTTCAGGTTTAGCACACATGTCCCTCATGGATAGAGGCAACAAGTAAATATCCCAACATATTCTTGTTCTGTCTACCTCCGAGTTATTTCTCTACAAAATATAAGGGCTAAAACTACCATGGGAATGTAAGGCTACTAGGTTTCTTAAAATCCTCACAAATCAATAGCTTGGTAAGTACCTATGACCCTATAAAGCTCTCTTACCTCATTTAAAATACCTCTGACTGCACACTATACAGAATTGCAATTTATACAATGCCATTTTTATACAAATATTAATAACAAAGCTGTTTTACTTGCAGTTACGTTTTCATTCCTTTTAGTATCTTTCTAAACAGTTTACTATCAAATGACTGAAAACCAAAAGAATGAATCCCAAAAAGACTGAAAATTCAAAATACTGAATACATTTTTTAATGCAAAAGGCAAGCCCCCCCTGCTCCCATCATGTGGGGGGGCTGTGCCCCCCCCACCTCCTGCTAACTATATATACCAACTCCAAGATCGCACAACAGTAGAGAAGGGGCAGCTTCCATCATTCAGTATTTTGAATTTTCAGTCTTTTTGGGATTCAGACTTTTGGCTTTAAGTCATTTGATAGTAAACCCTTCTAAACATTAAATGATAATGTGAGAGTTGGGCTTTATATTTCACCCACCAGTTTAACAAAATCAGCCTACTTCAAGTCTTTCTCAGCCACTTCTTGCAGAACTACATTTCACATGTCTAATCCTCATCTAGTGGGTCTGCTGCTTAACAGTTTTCCCATTTATCTACTAATTTCACATTGGTGCTGGCCTTCTTCCTGATCATCTCTATCTCCCATCACCAGACTCCTGTTAAAATCCAAGACGCTCCTGATTCTTTCAGTCAGTTTATTGGCTTTTTTCTCTCATCCAAGCATTTACCTTTAGAACAATGAAAAAACTTTTCACTGGCAAAGTTTTTGTACAAGCTTTATTATCGTCAAAAGTATGGGAAGAACAGTCCTCTTCAGCTTGAAGGCTCACTCTTTGTGGCTAAATGTTACTTCCTGTTTAGCCTGTTCAGAGTCCAAAAATATCTTTGATCAGGATCCTAAGACGGCAAAGTAGTGTTTGCAACTAAAAACAGAACATGGGGCAGAGGTCAGCAAAATAACATAGCAAAACCCTGCAACTTACTGTAAATTGTTATCATAAATTGGTAGGTGAAGTTTCTACAACTTCCAGAAGGTCAACAAAGAAGAGAAAAGGTGAAGTAACAGGAAATAGAGCTGTCAAAACTCTGACGACTTTAAGCGGTGTGCTGGAGCATTAGTGGGAAAAGCTGACAGTGATGCCAGCTGAAAAAGAAAACTCTTCTGTCACCCCAGAAAGACAGACCAAGAGCATCTGACATTTTCAAGATAAGTGCTTAACTGTTGATCACTGTGCTACCACCTCAGAAGTCCCACGTTTATGCTTTTCAGTCACTATTGTACTCTGTCTTTCATCTTCCTCTTTTTTGTACTTCTTGAGTCTTCCTCACTGCTAGTTAATTATACTATTATACAGGCACTGTTTTAGTCCCTTCTCTAGCTTTATCAAAATCTGTGAAATAATGTTCTTGGGAACTAAGCTCATCCCCAATCCTATTCAAATGTAACTCGGACGAGTGGATGGAAAATCATAAAGTTGACCATAGTTTGGCACCTACGATCCCCAATGGATAAGGGCAGCCTGTGAGTGCTTTATGAGTACAAACCTGTACTGCAACCAAGCCAGTAGCCTAAGTACTCCCCTATAAACCCATGCCCTGTGCAGTGCACAGTATTACTCCTGGTTATGCATTTCCATTCCCCACATTTTGTGCAACTTCTCTTTTCAGATATGCCATTTACATTTGACACTTACCTGGCCTTTGTGACCTGGGAGGTCTTGCTTACTGACCATCCTCCTTCTCTCACCCAAACCACATAGCATTAAGTATATGCATAATGTTTGATATGCAGCAAATCACGTTCTGCACTTCATATCAGGCACTAAAACATTTTGGTTTAGTCTGCTCTTCACAAAGTTCATTAAATACAATATTGTTCATATTTAGGCTCTCCCTCAGTGCTTAAGCATATCTCTACTTCTTGCCTTTTGCATAATATTAGTTATGAAAAGGAAAACTGACTCCAAGGCCAGTCTAGTTCTCTTGTTCCATGCAGCCATCACTTTACTAAAACTTAATTCTATATCCACTACCAGATCATATACAAATTCCTGCCAAAAGTGAGTGAAGGCTCTCACCCCTGTTCTACACAATGGTTCTGAGTCGGTATAATGGTTAAGGGGTTTACCACTCAGGCAAAAGGTAGCAGACATAACTCTCACCTGAGATGCATGGCTAGGCTTATAAATGCTGCTGTGCTTATTAGCCTAGTGTGACCCTATGAGCCTATGATGTTACTATGATATAGCATTTTAATCTGCATTTCACCTTTGTCTGATGCAGCATTTGTGTGTTCATATCAATTTCGGATTACATTCCTTCTACAGGCATGTGTCTGTGTGCTTCCCCATTGTCTCTACTTAGGTTCTCAACAAGAATTCTGGACCTTTTAGTAATTATATCGGGTGAGCCTGCAGTTTTGTGGTTCCTCTGCAACTCACCATCACACTGTTTTGCAATCCACATTTTGTGTGAGAAACCTTGTATCCATGGCATCATCTGCTAGTTGGTTAACAGGTTCCCTGTCAGGCAGAGCATATACAATTTAATTTTATTTACTTTTTTCATAATTCCACTTCTGGCATACTGCTTGTTCCATAGTTCTCTTTGGTATCATCATTGCTGTTACATTCACAAAGTGTAGTCCCAAACCATCACAAAACTTCATGAAGGCATGTCTCTACATGCGTCCCCTATCTCTTCCTCTGGTAAACAGAAAAGGAGGTGGAACATAACCAGCAGCTTAGCAATTAGTGCAGAAGACTGAGGCTAGGAGCAGTTAACAAGTTCCTTCTTTACTTGTGTTTAATTCCCTCACCCTGCATTCCTCTTCTGTGGGACTCGGAACTAGCCATTAAAACAGTACTGGTTTGACACATTAAAAAATGGAGACTTGTGTCCAGCAGGCAAGAAAATTAAATTCCCCCTAGTCAGCTTGGATCCCCCCAAAATAGGCAATCAATACTGGAGTGCTACTAAAACAGTTAATAAAAGTAAATAAATATGTCTGAAATTTTCAAAACAACTGGATGCAAGTAGCACAAGGTGAAGAAGATAGAAAGGTTGAAAATATTAACTTATGAAATATCACAAAGATGAGGAATCAGGCAAAGCTGGCAAGACGTGGAACAATCTAGTTCATTTGGAGGAACAGTTATGGTAATAAAAGAGGTAAAGCTGAAACAGGCCCTGTAAAAATAAGCAAAGATGGTTTACACTGCAGGATCGTATGAATTACACAGCAAGTAATTTGTGAGACTATTTGTGCATTACTAATGCTCACAGACCCTCTTCTAGAAGGGCAAAGAAAATCAGGCCAAGGAAGAGGGGCTTACTCTGTAAAACCAACTGGCAATGCACTAAAGAGATAGAACAAACATTGGCCAATAACTCTGTCCCTCCAGCATGTTTCATTTATATGTCAGTAAAGATTAAAATCCTTTCTTCTAGTTTTGTGGAGCTGCTAGACTTTTGGGTTCAGAATGAAAGGAAGACCACAACATACTATTTAAAAACCCAAGCATAGAGATAGGGCTTCAAGCCTGTCTTGCTAGTCCATTCCAGCTGTGTAATGTGTCTGGTCAGGTACATACCTAAGGGGACATTGTACTCTATTAACTGGCCTAATTAGATCATTGTACAAACAGATAACTTATTTTGATCTGGGTGAGATCCCTTTAGGTATCACTGCGGCTTGATAGGAATTAAGTATCACTTGTGTTTAAGAGGGATTTCTGGCTAATGATGCATTTGATAGTTAAAGGAGAAGTTGTTGACCCAGGAGCAAAGATCCTCAACTACCTACATCAGTTTGGAGTGTACTGCTGGCTATATTGTATGTTGTGGATAAGATCTGTTTACCAAATGTGATAATGCTACTCTTTTCTGCATTTTATTTTAACGTTTTTTCAGTATACAACTGGTTTGTAAGGATTAGTTCTTGCTGTAGTGACACCATATCAAACGATGATCTGGCAACAGCACTCAACTTAGTCATCAGCAAATTTATTCAGACACAGGTCTTGTTTACAACTTGTAGATCAGAGAAGTATATGCCAAAAAGGAGGGGTCCCAGCAATAAACCTTGCTAGTTTCTTTTTTTGCTGAATGAGGAGGCACCTGGGATTGTAACAATGTGGGTTCTACTTTTTAGCCAGTTTGAAATCCACCTTACCACATACAAGTATACTGTTAGGTCTTTTAGCTTGTTTACAACACCAGAAAATTACCATACATCTTGGTTGGATTCAGAAAGCTGTATGAACTAAACTGTCACTATTCACAACTTTTAGGAGCATCTCAAAGTCTAACAAACTGATCAGACATCACCTCCCTTTGACAAAAAAAAACTGCTGAGAGTCTCGCAGTAAGATATTTTTGATACTGTAGTTCATTAAGTTAGATACGTGTTACATGGCCTTAGAGATGAGACTAAACTGATGGGTCTATAGTTCCCATGGTCTGTTGTGGGGTCTCCCCTTGTGAAGGGGCATCACAACAGCAGTTCTTACTTCAGGGACACACCCTGTAGCTAAGCCAAAGTTAAAGAAATTCAGGATAGTTCCACAAGGGCACTTTTGTCATTATTAAACAGGCATCCAAGTAAATTGTCTGGACCACAAAAGTGGTACTTCAGTTTCTGACAGCACAGTTTATAGATTCACATTAGGCTGTTGATCAGAAAGATCATTTGAGGCCTGGCCTTAAAATCCCATTTCATCAGAACTACCAACTAATTACTTCCATTTCCAAAGACGGTTTGACAGGTCAGTCAAGAGGGGAATTTATGGTTTCCAGTTCAGTCGATCACATCCAAAAACACACCCCCGCAAGTAAGGCTGGCGCACAGGCCCAAATTCCTCAATGTAGTTCAAAAATGCAAAGCCAGCACCATGCAAGCATTTCCAATTTTCTTTTATTGTGGCAACACCATAAAAATCAGACCAGTTTTGGCAACCTTGCCTTCTTCAGTGATGCATACAAAAGCACAAATCACTGTTATTTATTTCATGATTAATTATCATTGGACCATGATATATCAACATTTAAAGCAACAACAACCTCAAATTGTCAGGGCTGCAATCATACATATATTACAAGCGGCCATTAAGCCCTGGAGAGAACAAACCCCAAGTTTAATGATCCAACCCCTCTCCTTTTTGTTTAATATCACATGCCACTCCGATTTATTTGTCCTGTCCCCCCATATTTTATCAATAATCATGAAGTGAAACTTAGCATTACTATGTTTAAGAGTGTGTTTATATAAAGCTATTGAATCAAAATATAACAGCTAACAACAGGCGTTTAAGAATTTAAAAAGTAACACAAATATTGTTATTGTACCAGCGGATAAGGGTGGGGCGGTGGTAGTCATGGATAGTGATTATTATCTATCAGAAGCACACAGACAGTTGAAGGATGCTAGACATTACATGTTTATGCCACTCGGCCCACCTTCTGCTTTAAAAAAGAAATTGACTAATTTTTGGATCTGGCATGTGATGAGGGAGTAATATCGTCACAAGTAAAACAACAACTTGCAGTTGATGACCCCAGAAACAAATCCTCTACTTGTTGCCCAAAATTCACAAAAATTTGGAGAAACCACCAGGGAGGCCGATAGTGTCTGGTATCGGATCCCTGACTGAGAAACTTTCAGTCTTCTTGACTCAACACTTGCAACCATTGTTAAAGGTGGTAAGATCAAGAATTCAGGATATGACTGAATTTCTTAGAATAGAAAATTCTCAGTTGGAGTCACATTGGATACTATGCACATTAGATGTCACAGTATTATACACAAGTATTCCACACTAGGCTGGTTTAGAAGCTGTCAAATATTGGTTGGAAAAAAGTGGATATTTACCCACCAAACTTCAACACATTGTTATTATGTATGGCTGAACATGTGTTAGCCAAAAATGTTATACATTTTTAAGGAAACTGTTACTGGCAGGTTCAGGGAACGGCTATGGGGGCATCATTTGCCCCATATATGCTGATTTGTTTATGGGCTACATAGAGGATTTGCTTATATATGATTATTCACATAATTTTTTTGTGTCTGAGATTGATATCTGCAGAAGATTTCTTGACTGTTGGTTAGTTTGGCACCTCAATGAAAATAAGTGGGGAATTGAATTTACTCTTAAATCTGGACAGGCAAGAGATAAACTTTTTGGATGTAACAGTCAAAAGAAATAATGATAATACATTGGCATCCAAGATATTTCATAAATATCCACAATATAACTTGTTGTTTGCCACTAGTTTACATCCTCGCCATGTAATTGAAAATATAGTCTCAGTTCCTACGGGTGAAAAGAATATGTTCTACTCCAGATAGTTATCAACATTTTGAACATGATCTCACACAAAGATTTGTGGTTAGGGGATATCAATATAATAACATTATGTCAGCTAAAAGATGGGTGGCTGGTCGGGATAGGTCTGAAATGTTGAAATATCATGGTAAAAGAGATGGTGATGAAAACACCATTAGGTTTGTAACAACGCATGGTAGGAATATTAATATCATTAGGGATAATATTAATCAAAATTAGAATATTCTGTTAGTCAATAAAGAATTGTCCAGGTTGCTTACAGACAAATGCCAGTTTTCATATAGAAGAGGGCGGACACTAGGTTCGTATTTTAACCACTACAAATGGGGAAATAGGAACCAAGATAAAGGACAACAGCTTACATTGACTGGTGATAAATTCCCATGTGGGCATTGTTTGTTATGTAGACATATGTTGAAAACAAAACAGTTCTCTAGTAAGAATACTAGTAGAGTATATGACATCAGATTTTTTGCGAATTGTGGATCAGATTGGTTGGTATATTTAGTGACATGTTCCTGTACTGCCTTTTATGTAGTGCAGACTTCAAGATCTATGCATGTCCATATGTCTGAGCATCTCAGTGACATTCGGAATAAACGTACATCAAATGCCTTATATAAACATACTCAAACATAGTAATGCTGTTTTACTTCACAATTATTGATAAAATATGGGGGGACAGGACAAATAAATTGGGTGGCATGTGATATTAAACAAAAAGGAGAGGGGTTGGATCATTAAACTTGGGGGTTTGTTTTCTCCAGGGCTCAATGACCACCTGTAATATGTAATATATATGTTGAAATATAGTCCTGACAATTTAATGTTGTTTTTGCTTTAAATGCTGATGTATCATGGTGCAATGATAATTAATCATGGTATAAGTAACAGTGATTTGTGCTTTTGTATTTATCACAGAAGGCAAGGTTGCTGAAACTGGTCTGATTTTTATGGTGTTGCCACAATAAAAGAAAACTGGAAATGCTCGCATGGTGCTGGCTTTGCTTTTTTGAATTCCAGTTCAGTTGTCCACGTTGTGTGAGAAATGGGTCAAGAGCTACTTTGCTTAACAACATGGGCAAGTCGATTCCATAAGAGGTGGGTTCTTTGTGACAGGTACTTCTCTGTCCAAATAATTTTGTTTATGTTGCAGTAAAAGTTTAATGCCTTTGAGTGGGAGTTTATGGTGTTGTCTGCTTCGTGAATGCAAAGGAGTTTGCTTAGAACTAGAACATTTGAGGCGCTCTATTCGGGACAAAGGTCCACCCTCAAACGTCTGCAGAGACCAGAGAAAAAACAGTGTGTTCTGCAGACTACCTCAAAGCACTGCCTGAGGTCATGCCACTGGATTTTCTTTGGGGAAAAACAGAATTTTTTGAGATGAGTCATATGTTTGGATGGGTCTATTTCAGTAGACCAAAATTGCACATTACTGAAACTCGACAAAATCAGCGAAACCTGAATTTACCAAATGTTCACATCACTGAAAACTTTAAGAGGGTATGGAGGCACCTGGGGACCATTAAAACTAAAAACACACCACAGTAAGTCAAACCCATCTAGGTGGAGGGCTGTTTCCCCCACACCCTCTAACTGTATATAACAAGGACTACAGTGGGTAAAAGAGCAAATTTCTCCATGTTGGCCAAGTGCCTCCATACCCTGTTAAAATTTCCACTGAAAGTCAGTTGTCCCTAAGGGGTTGGTTCACTATTTGTTCTAGGGAATTAATTGTCAAGTCAAGGAATTTTTGGGAATACCAAGCTTTTGTGATGTAGGTGCAGCTGATTACTCAACAGCTAAGTGAAATCACCCATTGAAAGAGAGTGCATTTAGGAATCTCTCACTGCCATCATGGATCTGTCAAAAGCTTCAAACGCAAATTTCTAAACAGATTCATGAAAAACATTATGTAGATGAGCAAACTTTGGGCCACCTGGAGAAAGCAAGAGAGACAGTACGACAATATAAAGAAAGTACAGTTGTGTACACTTACCATAAATGTAGATGTTCGAGTGTATTCACTGCTGCAGTCATTACATTTGGGTTATCTGCTTGCAGGTTGCCCTCAGTCGGCCTGATTAACAAAGTCTTGGGTCCTGTGTTGGTTGCTGTCCCTTCTTCCATGACGTCAGGTCGTCAGGGGTGTAAAACATACAGCCGACACCATTACATCAGTTTTTCTTGACCCAGATGTCAGGTGCCCCCCAATGAGGAGCAATTAAATATAAAAGTACAATGAAATACCTCCAACAAAAAAAGCAATAATAATAATAAAAAATAGTAAAGGAAAGTAGAGGTATAGCAAAAAGAAGTTAGGGGGCTGCAGGGAGGGTAACCAGGACTGCAACAGTAAATACACTCAAACATCTACATTTATGGTAAGTGTACACAACTGTACTATGTTCTTCGTGTTTCACTGTTGCAGTCATTACATTTGGGTAGATTCCCAAAGCTGTGGTTGGGAGGAGAAATTTAGATAGCATTAGGACCAGCTATAAGGTCCTGTAGGACTGCAGTGGCAAAGCTAGCTCTGGATTTAGAGAAAATTGGCAAATGGTAATGCTTGGTGAAAGTATGTACAGAACTCCAGGTAACAGCGTCTAGGATATCCCTGGTAGGGACGCCTCTGAGAAAGGCTGTAGAGGTAGATGCAGCCCTGGTGGAGTGAGGTCTGATCCCCTGGGGGATAGGTTTTCCATGGTGCTTATAGCAGAAATGAATGCAATGGCCTATCCATTTAGAAATAGTTTGCTTTGAAATAGCCTTCCCCTCTGCCCCTGCAGCAAATGCTACTAGCAATTGTTCAGATTTCCTTTGAGGTTTAGTCCTGTCCGAGTAGAATCTGAGTTGTCTGTGCACATCTAAGGAATGAAATATCCATTCTCCTTTGTTCTGCGGATTGGGAAAGAAGGTTGGCAAATGAATGGACTGATTAAGAGCCACACTGGATGCCACCTTGGGCATGACGGTCTGAGGGACACCCTGTCTGCATGAAAGATGATGAAAGGCTCCAGTGCCATAATAGCCTGTAATTCAAATACCCTTCTAGCTGAAGTGATTGCTAAAAGGAAAGTTGTTTTCCAAGAAAGAAATTTTAGGTCTGCAGTAGCAGCTGGTTCGAAAGGAGGTAGAGTGAGTTTCTCCAAAACAAAGTTAAGGTCCCAGGCTGGGGTTGGAGCTCTCCTGGGTGGTCTTAAATGTTTGGCCCCTGTGAGGAACTGCTTGAGCAGTGGATGAGAGAAGGGGGGGGGGTTCTGTGTTATAATGAGCTGAAATGGCTGAGGCGTGGATTTTGATGGACGAAAAAAAAAAAAAAGACAGGCCCTTGGGTCCTTGTGAAGCATCTCAGTTAAATTCTGCAAAATCTGAGGTAAATTGGGCTCTGTGATGCTCATCCCTAGAGACTGGTTCCAGGCACAGAATCTTTTCCATTTTTCAGCATAGGATTTTCTAGTGCTAGGCCTCCTTGCCTCTAAAATGATATCCATCACAGGTTTACTGAGGGACGGTAAAGGAGAGATTATGTAATTAGCCAGGCTGCAAGGTTCAGTGTTAGAAGCTGAGGGTGCAGAATTTGGTTCTCTTGTTGAGACAACAGGGAAGGAGTCTGAGGCAGGTGCCATGGGGATAACCATGACACACTGCACAGGAGGGGGTACCAGTGTTGGCAAGGCCAGTCTGGAGCAATTAAAATCATCCTTGGTTTGTCCTGCTTGATTTTTAGTAGTACTTTGGAGAGCAGAGGCAGAAAGGCATAGACTGATAGGTTTTTCCAGCCGAAGGACAGAGCATCCACTCTCCAGGCTTGTTTGTGGGGAGTCCTTGTGCAAAATTTGTCCAATTGGCAGTTCTGGGGAGAGGCAAACAGGTCTATATCTGGGCTCCCCCATTTGCTTGTCAACATGTTGAAAATCCTTGGTTCCAGTTCCCATTTGTGTGGGTCCATACGGTTTCTGCTTAGTCTGTCTGCCAGTGTATTTAACTTTCCGGGCAGGAATTGAGCTTGTAGGTGCACTTGGTAGCTCAAGGCTGTGTTCCACAATGCCATGGCTAGTCTGCAGAGGGGGTAAGAATGTGTGCCGCCCTGCTTGTTTATCTACCACATAACAGTGGTGTTGTCCATCTTTAGCATTTGTTGTCCTGGAAGAATGTGGTCCTTGAAAGCTGTCAGAGCATTCTGTACAGCTAACATTTCTTTTTGATTGATATGCAGGTGCAATTGACTTGGGTTCCATTTGCCCTGAATGCACTTCCCAGCCAGGTGAGCCCCCCATGCATAGTCTGATGCATCTGTTAGGGTTTGGGCAGCAGGGGGTGGTGTGAAAGGTAGTCTCTTGTTTTGGTGTCAGGCCTCTGCCCACCAAAGGAACTCTAGGCGTATGCAAGGTATGATAGGAATCATTGCTTCTAGATCCTGGGAATGTTGACACCATAGACTTTTTAGATACCACTGTAGTTTCCTCATATGCAGTCTTGCATATGGAATTAGAAGAATGCAGGAGGCCATGAATCCCAATGCTTGCAGTATTTGCCTTGCAGATAGCAGGGTCTTTGTGGCCACTTGTTTGAAGTAGGATGTCAAAAGAATTTGTTTCTCTGGCGTGAGGTAGACCATCTGGGAAGTTGTATTCAAGCTTGCTCCCTGGAATATAATTTGTTGGCAGGGTATCAGGTGTGATTTCTTTTTGTTTATGGTGTACTGCAAACAAGTAAGAACCCTTTGTACAAAAGCCAGATGATTCAAAAGTATGTCCTGGCTTTCTGCCTGAACTAGACAATTGTCCAGGTATGGATATATTTGAATATTTATTTGCCTGCAAAATGCAATAACTGGAGCTAGGCACTTTGTGAATACCCTGGGCGCAGTACATAAGCCAAAGGGCAGTGCAGAGAACTGATAGGAAGTCATTGGGACAGTTTACTATAGGGGGGGGAGTCTTATTACTCCCAGATTTGGAAGTGGAGGCCCCCCACTGCTTAGTCCTGTGTGTCCCCTGGGACTGAAACCTGGGTTTTTTTGCTGTATCTGGGTTTGGCCTGAGAAGACCTGGAAGGGGCTGGAAAGGACCAATTCTTGGAAAGCCAGTGCCTACTAAATCTAGGAGGCTGAACTTGTAAGAAATTGTTAAAAGTTTGCATAGATTTAGCTTTATCTTCCATCTTTTTAAGAACTTCCTCAGCCTTGTTACCAAACAGGCGGTCATGATTTAAGGGAGCATCCAACAATTTAGTTTCAACATTATCAGGCAAAGATTGCTCCTTAAGCCAAGCATGCCTTCTGAGCACAGACCCAGTAACAGCGGCCCTGCAAGAGGCCTCTATTGAATCAAAACCACATTGCAAAGTATGTTCTCCAACTTGTTCAGCAGAATTCATTAAATCCTGTAATTCTTTATTTTCCACACAGTCAGGAATCAACATCATTTTCTGTTTAAACAATCCAATAACATGTTGCTGATACTTCAACTTATGATACTGGCAGTTTAAAGCCCTAATGGCCAAGGTTGCAGAAGTGTAAACCTTCTTACCCCATCTATCCAGCGCCCTGGAGTCTATCAGAAGGGGTAGGATTTTTAGCAGTAGAAGCCTTAATGCCCTTGCGCCCCTGTGATATAGTCTCTGGATCCACAATAGGATTTTTAGAAAAAAACTTGTGTGACTCAGGAACCCTACAGTATCTGTCTGGTTTTCTGGGAGCAGAAGGCAAGGAATCAGGGACCAAACTAGATTCCGAAAAAGCATCATCAACAATGTGTAGTACAGGAGGAATAGCTAAAGGCCTATGTTGAGGTAGGAGTAAGAAATCCCTAAGCCTCTTTTTTGAATCAGAAAAATACTGGCTTTCCCAGTGGAAATGCTCCCTTAGAGTATGTAAGGTTTCCCCACAAGAAAAATCCTCTGGAGGGGAAGCAGAGGGAATGGAGTCCTCTGCATCAGAATCCTCATAAGTAGATAACAAATCCAGATCATCAGAAGAATCAGAAAAAACAGAATCCTGGTCAGAAGATTCATAAATCACTTCAGTCCTAGGCCTCTTAGTAAGGGGGGGGGGGGGTGGCTACCCCCGATTAGAGTTATAAGATCTTCAGCCATTGTTATCATTTGTTTTTTAGGCATAGAGGCCGGAGCATTTGGCCTGAGCGCCGTCTTTTTAGGCATGGTTCGAGATTTAGGCCTAAGAGAAGGAGGGGGCATCGATTTAATATGCATGTCTGTAGGCCTGAATACACCCTCAGAAGCCGGTGACTGCACAGCGGCTCCGGACCCATCCAAGGTAGGGACATCCGCGGGTTCCATAGCTGAAGCACCTCGGGGCATACCAGACTCCAAATGGGTCTCAGTAGAGGCCTTCAAATCAGAAGTAGCGGGTATCAGGGGCTGTGAAAGCGCCTCACTGAGTACCGGCGAACTGGCGATTAGAATAGGAGAAGAGTCGTCGGCAGTTTTGGACCTCGGCGGCCTGTCTTTGTCTTTTTCTTTGTGTTTTTTCAGAATCCCGGTAGTCGGATAGCTAACCAATGACATTTCTGGATAATTAAACTGAGAACCGAAATATTTATAGGTGAAAATATACCGCTGATTAAATAAAGCACAAAACTGGCAGCAAGGTACGTCATGGTCAGGGCTTAGGCAAGGAATACAGTACGAATGAAAATCTTTATGAGGTATTTGCTTTCCACAAGTAATGCAATTATTAACTTTTACTGACATCGATAAGGAGCAAGAAAAAGTTTCCCCAACAGGGTACTTAGCATTGGTTGAAGACTTCGGTTCTGAAACTCGAAAACGAAAATTTCAGGAGTTGGCCGACCAGCATTTGCGAACTGCTTCTGCTTCGGGCACTGCACGGCAAAAAAAACTGATGTAATGCCGTCGGCTGCATGTTTTATACCCCTGACGACCTGACGTCATGGGAGAAGGGACAGCAATTGACACAGGACCCAAGACTTCAGGCCGACTGAGGGCTACCTGCAAGCAGATAACCCAAATGTAATGACTGCAACAGTGAAACACGAAGAACATCAAAACCTCAAGATTTTTGAAAGGTATAAAAAAGAAACATGCATGTGGGAAAGTTAAGAGAGATCTGATATGATGTAATGTTTATGCAGAGGAGAAATCCAAACTAATCAATACAAAAAGGCAGCTCTAAAGATATTTGCAGAGAAATACAGGCAAAATAACATAGATATGGAAAATTTCACAATACAAAAAAGAAAACAAACGGAAAACGTAGAGCAGAAGATTAGTAAGGTTTATGTTAAAGAAAAAGAATATGAAGTTACAGATTACCTATAAAGTGAAGGATTTACTGTAGAAAATTCAACACAGTAATGTCACAGCATGATGGAACAATGCCTCTCCAAATTAAGGAGAGGACAAGACATCAGAAGACATATGGACATGGAAAAGAAAGATGCATTTGATTTGGTACAGTATTCATGCAAATGGAAATCAAAACTAATCAGTACAAAAAAGCAACACCAAAAATATTTGAAGAGAAATACAAGTAAAGATGCTTGGACATGGAAAATTTCACAATACAAGAAAGAAAAAGGGGAAGTAGAAAAGAGGACTAGTAAAGTAGAAGTTAATAAAATAAAAAAAGAAGTTATGTAATCACCACAACGTTCCATATGTGTTGTCGATCTTCATTTACTCTTGACTCATAACTCTCAACCTGGAAACATGAAAAATCTGGACAAGGCCCATGAAAAATAGGTACAAATCTGTACGCTGATTAACATAACATTTCATACATAATTATGTAACTCCACCCACTCTGATGGAATTGTGGGATGCCAACTCAAACACAAATTGAGGAATAGACAAAATATTACACACAATTTAAGGCTTTAGCCAGATAACTGAAGATTTCAGCTTGCCAAGTGCAGTGCAGCTATAGGGCTCGCTCTGTTCAGTACATGCAGCCAACTGCAGCTGCCCTCTGCAATGTTCATCTCACTTATCACAAGTCAGCTGCTGCTTCCTGGCCATGGCTCAACTTGTTGCTGCCTGACTGCCTGTGCAGGATCAAAGCATCTCATCTACATAGATCAAGCAACTGCTGCTTCCTGTACAGCACAGTTCAACCAAGGATAAGACAGAAAAAACAAAACACCTACTGCTACCCACCGAATAGATTAACAGGATTTAAGTATTGTTAACTGTTGATCTCAACTCCCAAAAAAACACAACCTCCCTCAACTTCCTCTTAAATGGCTACTACAGCCTGACACTTACCACCCAGTCCTGGTGATATGTCATTTGTGAACCACAGATTCTTTGCAGAATTAGCTAACGCTACTGGATGGGAGATGCTGCAATGCAAGTCTAGGGAGGAAGATACTAAGGCAACTTGCATGTCTGCATTCGTTTTTACATTTTATCACCAGACAAAAACTGACCTTAAAGTTAAACATAACCTGAACAATAGACAAGACACTTCATGAAAGGGGAAGCTAAACATCCTCCCCCACCCAATTCATCAAGATAAATCCCTACACCTACAGGCAGTCAGGCAGCAACAAGTTGAGTCATGGCCAGGAAGCAGCAGCTGACTTGTGATAAGTGAGATGACATTGCAGAGGGCAGCTGCAGTTGGCTGCATGTACTGAACAGAGCGAGCCCTATAGCTGCACTTGGCAAGCTGAAATCTTCAGTTATCTGGCTAAAGCCTTAAATTGTGTGTAATATTTTGTCTATTCCTCATTTTAAGCCTAGCCAATTAACCCATGTGAAAATCAAACCCTCCATCTTCTGTCTGTAAGGCAAATATCTTAACCATTATGTCAATCTTACTTCTCAGATTGACATTACTGGCCAACACATAGAATAAATACATCAAGAAATCAAACAGTCATTTGCATTACACATTACAGTTTACCAGTCTCACTGTTATTATTAGAACATGCTTTCAGCAATTTGAAAAGAAAACACACATTTTGCGACAGAAACAACAAACTGTTTCCTTATAGCAGATAAATGTAGACGTATCTTCCATCCCAAAAGTTTGAATGCTCCAAAAGAGGGCAGATCACGCCTTCCTCTGTTGCTTTGCTCAGAAAAGCTCAAGGATTATAACTGGTAAGTCCTTTATAGTACACACGTATTCTGAAATGCTGTCTTACTTTACAGAATAGAGGCAGAGCCAAAAGTGTAAATGCAATGCATGAACATTTGAAATTGTATAACGGTATTCTGGGCTACACAGGAATACCCCATCAACACATGACAGAAACAAATGAGTTAAACAAGAAAGTAAAATTATTCAAGATCTACCCACTAAGATACGTTAAGTGAAAGTAACAATTCATCCATAAATAAGTCTGCATGCCACTGTCAAAATTACCATGCCTCTCTAAAAGATTCTTACAAAAATACTAACCAGCCAAATCAAACTATTAAACTGGATGCATGCACAACATTAACAGACACTGAATTAAAGTCTTATAATTAAAAAGTTCATGTTGGCTCAGACATATTTAAGACCACATAAACTTTTCCAGACCGTTACACAAATTATATACTTAAACCACACTGTAAGAAAAGGTAGATGCTCACAACAGTAAGTGAATATGATCCAGTCCTGACTCCTAAACATTAAGCGCAGAACAGTCTTCACTAAAGGTTGTTGAAAACAATTACACTACATTACTTTGAAGAATCCCCCCCCCACCACATTGCCTTCCCTTTATTTCTTTCTATCTTTCTCATTTTTAGTTGATTGAGAGTGACTGCGACAGATAAAACAGTCTTTACCAAATGTTAACAATCCACAATACTAGAGGATTCGCGGAAAGCAAAACACACGCAATTCAAACTGATAAAACAGAGGTTGACAAGGAAATGAGATGTGTAGACAAAAATGCTTATCTTTAATACATTACTGTTTGATCAGCAACTCACTTCCTTGTCAACCTTCATTTTTTTGTTTAATCCATGAACGCAAGACTAAGCCAAGCAATAGCAGCATACAAACAACCTATACAAAACTGCAAAGCTCCTTAACTTAAAGACAGGGACAGGGTATATTTTGAAAAAAAAAAGGGAGTTATAGAAAATATGGTTAGTCACAGTATACAGAGACATCATGGGAAATAAAATCACCAACTCCCAAATAAACCCAGCACTGAACTTACTGACTGGAGAATATGTAGTAGTGTACAGTACCAGCGTAGTCCCATTCTGTGTTCACAATTTTGTTAAAGATGCACAGTCACAGCTGAAGCTCTGAAGTTGGAACCCTTAAGCTTCTCAGAGGATTCATTCTCCACTCTGTCCCCTTCCCATTGTGCATGTTGTCAATAGACTCAAAAGAATGGTTGTGCAGGCCTGCAGTCCAGCTATGTCTAATGTTGCACCTAACAGTAGCCGGTGCCAGCAGTACTCCCATCCATGAAAGTTACAGCTATTTATTTTTGCACACTGTTGACCAAACACAAGCTCACAGCTGACGGAGATAAGAGGAAATTATGTCCAGTTAAAGTAAATAAGTGAGCGTTCTCGAATCCCTACAAGCTGTCCACACAAGTCGGCGGCTGCTAATAGCTGAAGTTTTTTTTTTTTTTTTAAATCTCCTGCTTCTCTGACCATCAGACAGGCAACTAGGCACTGTCTCAAGAAGTTGATGACATCACGCATGCCCCTGTATCCTGGTAATGCATGCTGACATCAGCTATAAATTTAAAGTTGTATAGTTAAAAAAAAAATAAATAAAAAATAAAAAAAATCGGGAATTAAAGGGGCCACTTGGGAATTTGTGGCACCCCATTAATTTTTCCTCAAAAACAGTAAATACCGAGGAATTCAGTATGGTTGAGAGGTCTGCCTTGACTAATGGGACTTGGTTCTGAGTCTTGGAACCAGATCAGCCATTACAAGAGCTCGCCCAAGCCAAAATAATCCTGAGCCAAGTTCCTACCCAGAATCTCTCTCTCTAAATACCTCAAATCGAGTGTGCAGCTATAACAAATTATCTAAAGGTAATAGCATAACCATTGAAGAGGCTTTATCCAAAGTCATACAGGAGGAAGCAAAAGCCATGACTGTGGTCAGATCCTCAAGAAGTCTGAAGGAGAGGGGAAGGAGGGTGGGCTATCAAGGATAAATGAAGATCGACAACACAAATGGAACGTTATGGTGAGTACATAACCTCTTTATATGATGTTGTCAATCTTCATTTATCCTTGACTGATGGGACACAGTCAACAGCTACATTGAATCTTGGGAGGCCTTATGGAAGGATATTCCTGAGCACCATAGAATCAAATGATGCTCTCCCCCTAAAGACCATACCCACTTTGTAATGGTAATAAAGGTATGAGAAGAAGCTCATGTCACTGCTGCACAAATGTCATCCAAGGAAGCTTTGGATTGAAAAACAGCAGTTGTGTCTACAGCTCTGGTGGATTGTGCTCTAAATGGAGCTACCCAATAAAAAAAAAATACTCTTAACAAAATAAATGGAATGGCAACTCTTAGTTTGCACAACTTTAATAAAACAAAAATCCAGTAAGTGCTTTTGTTATGTTCAATGAGAAACTTCTTCAGACATGGATCTTAAAAATAATAATTACTCTTAAATACAATTAATAAATCACATGATACTTAAAACAACCCTACCTCCTTAAAGAACTGACAACACTATATGTTAAAAAAATGCTCAAAAAATGTACATCTATTAGCACAATAAATAACTCAAAACAATTTTAACACTCTAAAGAATGTTCCTGTCTAAGCTTTTTAACTTAAGCACACAGGTAATAGAATAACATTAATTCAACCCATGATAAGTAAAGACATTACATCTAAGCTGACAATATAACTCTTACTGTTCTAATTTTAAATTTGTGGGACCTCCTCTTAAATCTGATATAACCTGGTCTATTATCCTAAACTTAAACCAATGGTCAGGATAGTCAACTATATGTTTAGCCAAGGCGTTTTCAATTTTGGCTTTCCTTATACTATAAAAGTGTTCATATAGTCTCTCTCTAAATTTCTGATCAGTCTTTATAAAAACAGGGACAAGACTGTCAATTAGCAAGATAAATGACACTCTTGGTATTGTAGTTGTACTTATCCTTCATGTAATATTTTTGACCTCCAATTGTAAATGAACTTCCTACTTCTATAAATTTACAAAATGAACAAGGCTCACACTTGTACATTCCTGGGTGATGTGGCCTATGTCTCCTGCTAGTTTCCAATATACTCTTAAAATTCTGTCCTCTTCTGAATACAAATTTAGGTAACAAACCTAAAACACCATGAGCATGGTTATCAGCAGTAACCAATTCCCAATTCTTGGAAATGATTTGTTTTATATCATATGCATCCAAACTAAAAGAGGTAATAAAGGTTAATGAATAGTTAACACTGTTAACAATATCCTTAGTTCTCCAATTAAGTTCTTCAGCATTTTGTTCTTATAGGTTCACACGTTGGTACTGGGCTATCTGCCCGAAGGCATATATTAGCCCAGCCACATTGTGCGGTATTCACCACCCCTTTAGTAGTTCCCTAGACCCTTGTACTAGCAGCTAGTACCCTTGGCCCCTATCTAGTAGTGCTGTTGGTGTGATCCCTGGTGTGAACTTTCTGTTACCCGTCCACTCATCAATGTTCCTCTTGAAGAGTGATAGTGAGGGGCTCTGTCTTATGTAGATCGGGACCCTGTTCCATAGTAAGGGAAGTCTCTGCGAAGGGAATCTATCCCTCCAGCATGTTCTATTCATTGTTGTGTTGAGGTTTATATCCCTAGAGCCTTCAAGCCTAACTTCCGATAAAATAGGTTTAAAATACCCAGAAAGTCTTTTCTGTTGAACTTCTTGAATTAAATCATTAAGAAGACTATCAGGGTAACACCTCTTTTGGAACATATCTTTCAAAAAGCCGACAAACTGACTTCAACCAAAAACTCAGTATCAGTTGTGATCATCCGTGCTGCCCTTACTAACTGGCCTTTAACCACTGACCTTTTTTTGATGCTTGGGATGTTCGCTTGAGAAATGTAGAAATTAGTTTGAATAAGTTTCTTTTTGAAAAATCTTAGCTCTGTAGTTTAAATTCTGACTACTTTTACTCAAGATAAGCAATATGATCAGAGTGAAAAGAATATGTAAAATTCAAGAATTGTTTAGTGGAATTTAAAAATTCCAAAAAGAAAGTTGCCTGATTTTGGTCTCCTTTAAATAAAATAAAGATATCTAAATATCTAGCACAGTAAGAAACTAAATGAACATATGAATAATTTTGAAAGAAATTTGTGTTCCCAATATGCCATGACTAAATTGGCGAAACTAGCGCCACAAGGTGAACCCATGGCCACAGCTTTTTTTTTTTTTTTTGCAAAAAATATTTGCCTTCAAAATAGAAAACAATTATTCGATAGAATAATATTCAAAAGATGTTCAAGCAAGGAGACATCTTGATCAGGCACACCTTTCTCCTTCAAAAGGCAGCACACCCATTCTATCCCAAGATCCTGTGGGATAGCTGTGTACAAGTCCTTAACGTCGATAGTTAAAAAATTGGAACTCTCATTAAAACCTAACTTACTAATGCTGTCTAAAAAAGACCAAGAATATTTACAGATTTGCGGTTCCTTTAGCACAATTTTCTTCAAGAAACTATCCACATATTTGGCCATGGCGTAGGTTATGGAGTTCTTGCCATCGACTATAGGACGTAAGGGTGGATTATACAGGTCTTTATGTGTTTTGGGAATCCCAAATATTCTAGGGGTTTGAGTTGCTGGCATAGATAAAAAATTAAATAATTCAATACCAGTTTTTGCTTCTATAAATAGATCGTTCCAGTATATCCTAATCTTAGACATAGCAGTATTTAATTGGTCTAAAGACACTTCCTCATAGCTATCAGATAGTAACGTTTCTAACATACATTCATTATATTTGTCAATGTCCATAAAAACAAGCCCTCCCCCCTGGTCAGGTTTCATTACCCGAATTGGGCATGATTTAACATTTTATAACTCCAGCCCATTCATCTCTTGAAAAGTTAACACTCCTAAGAGAACTATCATAACCACATTTATTACTACTAAGCAAGTTTCTAACATCAAGTTCACAAATACGTTCAAAAGTGGCCAATACATTCTGCAAAGGTGGATTATAAATGCTAGGTATCTTAAATGCTGACCTGTTGTTCTCATTTTCCTTAAACATCAAGCTTAAATTCAGTTTACGACTGAAGAGTTAAGTCCACTAATGTTTTGGCCATATCAGCCCTTTTAGAGGGTACAAATGACATGCCTTTGGACAGTACATCAGCAAGTGATGAATCAACTTCGAAGGTAGAATAACTGAAGATGTTACAATCACCTTTAGAGTTCTTAATTACTTTAAGAGCACCAGTACTTACGGTCTGTACTTGTCCCTGCGTATCAGATATAATAAAAAATGTTCCTGAGGGATTATCTCCTCGTCTGTGCTTGCACAGAAGTATTGGTTCTTTGTTTGCTGCCCCTGGAATTGTTCTGCTAATTGCGACCGTATACTGGTTGAAAATTTGTATAAATGGCCTTATTTTGAGCATTATTACTTGTGTTGGCAGAGTTATTTTGATTTCTAAGGCGCTCACTGAGTCTAGGACCTTCCTCGAGTTGCTGTTTGTTCTAGTCACTGCATTAGTGTAATCACATCTATGTGGAGCTGCCAGATCATTCAGATGGTCAAGATCCCCCCCCCCCCAGCTCCTACTGGTGTTCGCCGGCCATTCCATTGTTGCAAGGGAGGAGGTTCAGGATAGGCCACACTATTTTGATAATCAAGATAGTTTCTTTGTAGGTTTTTTTTTATTTTTGTTGCTTTTAATTTATTTAAATGGGCATCATTGCTACAAAGTGGGAGTTTTTGGTGTTGTCTGCTTCGTGAATACAAAAGAGTTTGTTAGGACTACAACATTTGAGGCTCTGTATTCAGGGCAAAGGCCCACCCTCAAAAGTCTGCAGAGAGCAGAGAAAACAGTGTGCCCTGCAGACTGCTTTAAAGCACTGCCTGAGGTCATGCCACTGGATTTCCTTTGGGGGAACATAGAATTTTTTGAGTCATATGTTTGGATGGGTCTATTTCAGTAGACCAAAATTCCACATTACCGAAAAATGGCGAAATCAGCGAAACCTGAATTTACGAACGTTCACATCACTGGAAACTTTAAGAGGGTATGGAGGCACTTGGGCACCATTAAAGTTAAAAACATACCTCAGTATGTCAAACCCATCCAGGTGGAGGGCTGTGCCCCCCACCCCTAACTATAAATGCCAACTCCAGGATAGCACTACAGTGGGTAAAAGGGCACATTTTCCCATGGTGGCCAAGTGTCTCCATACCCTGTTAAAATTTCCACTGAAAGTCAGTTGTTTTTATTCCGATGTAACCAGGGAGAAACTACAAAGAATGGTATATAATGGGGCTATGTTAGTAAGGGCAATGTCTAGAATGTTTTGCCCCTAATGGGTTGGTTCATTCTTTGTTCTAGGGAATTATTTGTCAAGTCAAGGAATTTTTGGGCATACCAAGCTTTTGAGATGTAGGTGCAGCTGATTACTCAACAGCTAAGTGAAATCACCCATTGAAAGAGAGTGCACTTAGAAATCACTCACTGCCAACAGGGAACTGTCAAAAGCTTCAAACGTAAATTTCTGTTCATTATACAACAGATTCATGAAAAATATTAAGTAGATGAATAAACTATGGGCCGCCTGGAAAAAGCAACAGAGAAAGTACGACAATATATAGAACAAAACCTTGAGAATTTTTTTTTTTGTTAAAACAGATTTATTGAAATCATTGGTGATATGAACAAATATTTCAATAAAACTGAACCATTTTTGAAAAACAATAAGTAAAAACAAATAAAAGTGAATTAAAAAAACAAAGATAAAAACTATGTACAATGATGTGCACCATGTAGCATACAAGAGATACAATTAAATTAACATATATATATATATATATATATATATATATATATATATATATATATATATATACATACATACATATATACACACACACACACATAACCTTGAGATTTTTGAATGGTATAAAAAAGAAACGTGCATGGGGGAAGTTAAAAGAGATTGGATATGATGTAAGGTTTATGCAGAGGTGAAAGCCAAACTAATTAATACAAAAAGAGCTTTAAAGATATTTGCAGAGAAATACAGATAAAATCACCCAGATATGGAAAATTTCACTATACAAAAAAAGAAAATAAAGGGAGAACGTAGAGGAGAAGATTAGTAAGGTGTAAGTTAAAGAAAAAGAATATGAAGTCACAGATTACCTGTAAAGTGAAGGATTTACTGTAGAAAATCCAACACAGTAATATCACAGCTTGATGGAACAATGCCTCTCCAAATTAAGGAGAGGACAAGACATCAGAAGAAGACATGGACATGGAAAAGAAAGAGAAATTTGATTTGATACAGTATTCATGCAAATGGAAAGCAAAACCAATCAGTACAAGAAAAGCAACACCAAAGACATTTGAAGAAAAATACAAGCAAAGATGCTTGGACATGGAAAATTTCACAATACAAGAAAGAAAAAGGGGAAGTAGAAAAGAGGACTAGTAAAGTAGATGTTAATAAAATAAAAAAAAAAGTTATGTAATCACCACAACGTTCCATCTGTGTTGTCGATCTTCATTTATTCTTGACTAATAGGACTTGGTTCTGAGTCTTGCAACCGGCTCAGTTACAACAGCTCGCCCACGCCAAAACACTTCTGAGCCAAGTTCCTACCCAGAATGTCTCTCTCTAAATACCTCAGATCGAGTGTACAGCTATAACAAATTATCTAAAGGTAATAGCATAACCATTGAAGAGGCTTTATCCAAAGTCATACAGGAGGAAGCAAAAGCCATGACTGTGGTCAGAGCCTCAAGAAGTCTGAAGGAGAGGGGAAGGAGGGCACTGTATCAAGGATAAATGAAGATCGACAACACAGATAGAACGTTATGGTGAGTACATAACCTCTTTATATGATGTTGTCAATCTTCATTTATCCTTGACTGATGGGACACAGTCCCCAGCTACATCGAATCTTGGGAGGCCTTATGGAAGGATATTCTTGAGCACCATACAACCAAATGACACTCTCCCCCTAGAGACCACATCCACTTTGTAATGAGTAATAAAGGTACGAGAAGTCCATGTCACTGCTGCACAAATGTCATCCAAGGAAGCTTTGGAGTGAAAAACAGTGAACGTGGCTACAGCTCTGGTGGAGTGTGCTCAAATTAGAGCTGCCAACTTGAGATTTTTTCCTGTTATAGACAAAGATAATGCAATCTTTTAACCACTCATATAACTTAACCTTAGAAACAGTTTTACTCATGGAAGGACCGGAAAATGAAACAAATAACTGGTCCAAATTCCAACAGAAATCTTTAATTCTGTTGAGGTAAAAAATGCAATTGTCTGCACACATCTAATAAATGTAAGCAGCATTCCCCTTTGTCAGAAAAGTTAGGGAAGAACACTGGTAGCTCAATGGATTGATGAATGTTAGTCACAGATAAGACCTTTGGAAGAAAGGATGGATTCATTTTCAGTGATACCCTGTTCTTATGAAAGATCAAGTATGGAGGTTTTGAAGATAACTCGTGAATCTCTGAAATCCTTCTAATAGATGTAATAGCTATTAGGAAAATGGTTTTCCATGAAAGAAACATCAAATCACAGGTTGCCTCAAAGGGAAATTGGGTCAAGGACTGCAAAAGTATAGTAAGATCCCAAGGAACGAGAAGCTTCCTGTAAGGTGGCTTTAACCTTAAGGTTCCCTTTAGAAAGGCCTTGCACAACCTATGTGAAATTAAAGACTACCCTTCAAAATCATTATGGAAATTTGAAATGGCAACATGCTGAACTCTGTTAGTTGAAGAGGAAGCTCTCTGTTCGAAGAGCATAGCCAAAAACTTCAAAATCTTTTTGAACGAAGTCAAGAAAGGATCCAGTTTATCGCATGCCCACAAAGAAAATCTTTTGCATTTGCTGAGGTAGAGTCTCCTAGTGGAAGGTTTATGGAAAGCTAGCAAAATGTTTCGAACAGGGGAAGACAAGTTATTACACCTGGCAATCAATGGAACTGGAGCAACCAAGCTGCAAGCCTGAGGTTTTTAAAGTTGGGGTGAATTAGTCCCCGAGGATGGGACAAGAGATCTGGTTCCAGGTCCAGAGTCCATAAACTTTGAAGTAGGTAAGGCCAAAGAAAGGGGAGCCAAACCTATCAAGTTCAAGGGCGCAACAGAATCACCTTGCTTTTCAACCCTATGGCTTTCTTTATGAAAAAGGGGATCAAAGGATCGGGGGGGGGAGCAAATAGTAGTCCCAAGCACCAATTGTGAAGGCATTGAGTCTGGGAGACACCCCTGAAGGGGATTAGGAGAAATAGCTGCTGCACTTACATTCCTCTGGGGTCTGCAAATAGGTCACACCAAGGCAGAGCCCAGCGACAATCTCCTTTGCTACTCTAGAATTGAGAGACCACTCGTGAGGCAGGAGGATGCATCTGCTCAATTTGTCCACTATCACGTTTGAGCTCAACAGAATGTGCATTCCACCGAAGAAAGTGGCTTTGAAGATATATACCCATTGCCACACTCCTCAGAGCTTCTCAACAGAGGGATAAGACTTGGTTCCACCTTGCTTTGTTGATGTACCAGACCCTGACATGTTGTCTGACTGAATAACAATTGTTCCTAGAGGCAGGACAGTTTAAAAAAGGCTTGCAACACTACCTAAGAGCACTGTCCTCAGTTCCAGGTAACACTGATATGCTGATTGGCCTCTGTAGGGGTGACCAAAGTGCCTTGCACTGTTCTTCCCTGAAAATGCCCCCTACACCTGATCCGGGGAGGCATCCGTGGTCACCTATGCATGCGGACCTGGGGTAGAGGAGAAGCAAATGGTCGCCTCAAGAAAACTTTCTCTCGGATTTCATCCACCAAGATAAATCCTTCTTGCAACAAACGGTGATTAGGATGCATGAGACTTGCAGGATAAGTGAGGATATACCCATTGGGAGGAAATGAAACCACTGCTTAGGATCCTCATGTGAAATCTTACCCAGAGGTACCCTAATGTGATGGCCGCCGACATCAATCCCAGTACCTGTAGAACTAGGAAATGCAGGAAACAATTCTGCTTGTCGGAAAGAATCATGCTCTACCTGTGATCTTATTTTCTTTAATCTGTGAAAAGAAAGGGAGGCTATGCATAAAAGTTGTGTTTAGGTTGGTTTTCTATGAATTCTGTTGGGTGGCATAGTTGGGACTTGGTGAGATTCCATACAATTATCCTAGGCAAGAACAAATTTGTAAAATTGAAACCTCTTGTCTGTTCAAGTAGATGCCTTGTTGAGGCGGTCAGGAGCCAGTCGTCCAGGTACGGAAAGACCTGTATTCCCTGGAGTCTCAGGTGGGCCGCAATCACTGCTAATACCTTGGTGAACACCCTGGGGGCTGTGGTGAGGCCAAAGGGAAGGACCCTGAACTGATAGTGACTGGCTCCCAGCCAGAAGCGGAGGAACCTCCTGGATTGTCTGTCCATTAGAATGTGGTAGTACGCATCCTTGAGGTCTATAGAGCACATCCAATGGTTTTCCCTTAAAGGGGGAGAATAGATTGAAGAGTGACCATTCGGAATTTTTCCTTGGTTACTGACAGGTTCAAGCAGGAAAGGTCTAAGATCTGTCTCAAGTCCCCCGTCTTTTTTGGCACCAAAAAGAACCTGGAGTAGAACCCTAATCCGAGCTGGTCTTGGGGGACGGGCTGGATGGCTCTTTCTTAGCAGCTGCTGAATTTCTGCAGCTGCAGCCTCCCTCTGATCGGGTGGTACATCGGGGAGGTTTTTGAGTTTGAGGACATGGAGTAATGGTATTTTGTACCCTCTGGATATGATGCGAAGCACCCAGCGGTCTGTAGTGATGGACTCCCATGCTGCTAGGTGCTCCGAGAAACGCCCCCCGACTGCCTCCAGAGTGGAGCAGCCGGGCAACCCTTCAGGGCTGCTGCACGGGCCGCTCAGAGAAAGGTTCTCTGGACCCAAAGTTTCTCGGAGCCCCTCTGCCCCTGGGGCGGTGTCCTCCCTGTCCTCCTCTGCCACGGTAGGACTGGTTGTCCGGAGCGGGTTGGGAATATTGCGATTTCCGGAACCACATCTTCTTCTGACCCTTTTGGTTCTTCGAAAAGGACCGCTGGGGAGCAGAGAAGCGGACTCCAACGGCAGACAACGTCTTTCCGTCCTTTTCTCTCTGGACAAGTGTCTCGCGAACCGTTTTGCCAAACAGTGCAGAACCATCAAAGGGGGCATTCGCAAAGGACGCTTTAAAAGGCTCCGCAAAGTCATAATGACGGAGCCAGGCCTGACGTCTCATGACTAGGCCTGCTCCGCTAGCCCTAGCGGCTCCCTCTGTGGCGTGGGACAATAGCCGCATAGAGGTATTAGAAATTGATCTCAGAGTGGCCATTCGGGTGGAGTACAATTGCTTGTCATCCGCTGACATCTCAGGGGGGGAGGCAGCGTATTCTTTGATAAGATCCCGCTGCATCCTGATGACATGTGCCATATAGTTCAGAGACCTTACCGAGAAGGTCGCTGAACTAAAAACCCGCTTCCCTAAGCGGTCCATCGAGCGGGACTCCTTGCTCGGTGGATGGACTGAGGGGCTCTCCTGAGCCAATTCCTCTTGGCTGCCGCCAACATGGCATCTACGGGGGGGCCCTTACTCCAGTGTGATCGATCTGAGGGGGGCTAAGTATTTTGTCCGGGTGTTTTGGTATTGGCTCCACGGTGTCCGGATCCTTCCACGCCCTGGTGGTAATGAGGTCCACCAGGGAGTCGGCCGGAGGGGACACCCAAGAGGTAGACGGGCCTGCTTCGAAGGCCTCCAGAAACATGGACTCGTCTGAGGAAGACTTGGGGGCAGACCACCCACCTCTGATCCTCAGCATCTCCATGATGTCTCCAAAGGAGACATCCTCAGGGGCCGATCTTGGGGAGCCTTCCCCTTCTTCCAAGTCCGTGTCCTCGGTTAAGGACTCAGGGGAGTCCACGTGCCTCCTCTTGCACTTATGCTTGCGGGGCACTTCCTCGGGGGGGCTATCCGAGGAGGCCTCGCCAGCAACATCTTGTTCCAATGGAACCATCTGTGACATTGAAGCAGGCTGTCCCTTTGGCCGGGTGATGGAAGCCTGGCCCAGCAGAGAGGGAGTGCAGGGAGAAGCCGAAACAAGGACCACGGGTCCGGATGCTCTCAACAGAGCCCTCTCCACAACATCGAAGGCCGAGGGAGAACCACTCTCTCTTGGATCCGAAAGTTGGCTCCCACTCGGATCCGATGAAGGGATCAGAACCGGCGCCGAGACCATCGGATCCGAAGGACCAGTGCGCTCCGACCTGGACGGAGCCGAAGGCACACTGAATCCCCCAGATCTGAAGCTCAGGCCACGGCTCTGAGAGGTCGGATCCGACAGGCTCGAGGGCAGGGTCGGATCTGAAGTACCGAGTACTGTCGGTGCCGACCCAACCCCGGCTCCAACACTGCTCAGCTCCAAACGCTCCGAACCCGGATAGCTGGTCGGAGAAGGAGCAATAGGGTGGAAAAAAGGTGTCGAGCTCCCCCCCGAAGGAGGGGGAGGCAAGAGCACTCCCATCTGCAGCTGGGCCTGGATGAACCTTCGCATCATCCGGTCCAAGTCTGCATCGGACATACTAAAAGTAGATCTCGAAGAGGTCACCGAGGCAGGCCTGGAATGCCGCCTCGATGACCTCGATAGAGATCGGGCCTCCTCCTCCTCGGGCCCCGGGGAGAAATAAGGGGATCGGAGCAGAGGAGGAGGAGACCTATAAGCAGTGGAGGGAGAAGCCCGCTTAGCTGGCGGGGCCGAAACGGAGGTCTCGGCCCGCTGCTTGTGGTGCTTCTCCCTCCTGGCCTCCCTGTCCTCCGACGCTTTAGTGGGAGTTTGAGTCCCGGACGGAGGAAGGGGGGCAGGAATGGCAGCAGCCACAGGCTGTGGTGGAGCCACGGGAGCAGCGGAGGCCGGAGCCAAGTCCGGGGGTAAAAGTCCCGCCAAGACTAGCTTCGACCTCCGCTCTTTCAGTGCCCTGGGGTTGAACGCTGCACAAATTGTACAGCCTGAGGAGAGGTGTTCAACCCCAAGGCACCGAACGCACCGAGTGTGGCCATCAGCCGGGGAGAGCTTATGGCCACACTCGGTACATTTCGAAAAAATGGCTTTTGGGGCCTCAGCCATACTTAAAAGTAAAAGGTAGAACTACAGAAACACACAGGCCCCAAAAACACACACACTCGCTAACGACCAAACGAAGGGAGGGAAAAAACTAATTAAAGAAATATATTTTTATACTAAAGGGTACCTAACACTTACACACTTTATATTTTGAAACAAAAAAAGAAAGTTTGACAGAAAAAATAGACTTATCTGACAATTCACTTGCTGAGCTCAAGGGGATCCAGCTATCCACAAGCGCGGCAAACTAGATCTGAGGTCATGGAGGGTTAGCAGGGGATTATGGGTGAAGGGAGGAGCTAGGAGCTCGAATCCATTAGCTTGAAACAAGTTGCCGGCTCGGATCCGATATCGGATCCAAGACCCACAGGTTGCTGACAAATGAACTCCCTACTTCAGATCAAATATTTCAATAAAACTGAACCATTTTTGAAAAACAGTAAGTAAAAACAAATAAAAGTGAATACAAAAAAACAAAGATAAAAACTATGTACAATGATGTGCACCATGTAGCATACAAGAGATACAATTAAATTTATATATATAACCTTGAGATTTTTGAAACGTATAAAAAAGAAACGTGCATGGGGGAAGTTAAAAGAGATCTGATATGATGTAATGTTTATGCAGAGGAGAAAGCCAAACTAATTAATACAAAAAGACAGCTCTAAAGATATTTGCAGAGAAATACAGGCAAAATCACCCAGATATGGAAAGTTTCACGATACAAAAAAAGAAAATAAAGGGAGAACATAGAGCAGAAGATTAGTAAGGTGTAAGTTAAAGAAAAAGAAAATGAAGTTACAGATTACCTGTAAGGTGAAGGATTTACTGTAGAAAATCCAACACAGTAATATCACAGCTTGATGGAACAATGCCTCTCCAAATTAAGGAGAGGAGAAGACATCAGAAGAAGACATGGATATGGAAAAGAAAGAGAAATTTGATTTGATACAGTATTCATGCAAATGGAAAGCAAAACTAATCAGTACAAGAAAAGCAACACCAAAGACATTTGAAGAGAAATACAAGTAAAGATGCTTGGACATGGAAAATTTCACAATACAAGAAAGAAAAAGGGGAAGTAGAAAAGAGGACTAGTAAAGTAGAAGTTAATAAAATAAAAAAAAAAGTTATGTAATCACCACAACGTTCCATCTGTGTTGTCGATCTTCATTTATCCTTGACTAATAGGACTTGTGAGTACATAACCTCTTTATATGATGTTGTCGATCTTCATTTATCCTTGACTAATGGGACACAGTCCCCAGCTACATTGAATCTTGGGAGGCCTTATGGAAGGATATTCTTGAGCATGAAACAACCAAATGACACTCTCCCCCTAGAGACCACATCCACTTTGTAATGAGTAATAAAGGTACGAGAAGTCCATGTCACTGCTGCACAAATGTCATCCAAGGAAGCTTTGGAATGAAAAACAGTAAACGTGGCTACAGATCTGGTGGAGTGTGCTCAAATTAGAGCTGCCAACTTCATATCTTTTCCTGTTATAGACAAAGATAATGCAATCTTTTAACCACCCATATAACTTAACCTTAGAAACAGTTTTACTCATGGAAGGACCGGAAAATGAAACAAATAACTGGTCCGAATTACAACAGAAATCTTTAATTCTGTTGAGGTAAAAAATGCAATTGTCTGCACACATCTAATAAATATAAGCAGCATTCCCCTTTGTCAGAAAAATTAGGGAAGAACACTGGTAGCTCAATGGATTGATGAATGTTAGTCACAGATAAGACCTTTGGAAGAAATGATGGATTCATTTTCAGTGATACCCTGTTCTTATGAAAGATCAAGTATGGAGGTTTTGAAGATAACTTGTGAAGCTCTGAAATCCTTCTAACAGATGTAATAGCTATTAGGAAAATGGTTTTCCATGAAAGAAACGTCAGATCACAGGTTGCCTCAAAGGGGAATTGGGTCAAGGACTGTAAAAGTATAGTAAGATCCCAAGGAACGAGAAGCTTCCTGTAAGGTGGCTTTAACCTTAAGGTTCCCTTTAGAAAGGCCTTGCACAACCTATGTGAAATTAAAGACTACCCTTCAAAATCATTATGGAAATTTGAAATGGCAACATGCTGAACTCTGTTAGTTGAAGAGGAAGCTCTCTGTTCGAAGAGCATAGCCAAAAACTTCAAAATCTCTTTGAACGAAGTCAAGAAAGGATCCAGTTTATCGCATGCCCATAAAGAAAATCTTTTGCATTTGCTGAGGTAGAGTCTCCTAGTGGAAGGTTTATGGAAAGCTAGTAAAATGTTTCGAACAGGGGAAGACAAGTTATTACACCTGGCAATCAATGAAACTGAAGCAACCAAGCTGCAAGCCTGAGGTTTTTAAAGTTGGGGTGAATTAGTCCCCAAGGATGGGACAAGAGATCTGGTTCCAGGTCCAGAGTCCATAAACTTTGAAGCAGGTAAGGCCAAAGAAAGGGGAGCCAAACCTATCAAGTTCAAAAGGGGGCAATGAGAATCACCTTGCTTTTCAACCCTATGGTCTTCTTTATGAAAAAGGGGATCAAAAGATCGGGGGGGGGAGCAAATAGTAGTCCCAAGCACCAATTGTGAAGGTGAGTGTCTCTGGGAGACACCCCCTGAGGGGGGATTAGGGAGAAATAGCTGCTGCACTTGTTCTGGGGGTCTGCAAATAGATCACACCAAGGCAGGCCCCAGTGACAATCTCCTTTGCTACTCTAGGACTGAGAGACCACTCGTAAGGCAGGAGGATGCATCTGCTCAATTTGTCCGCTATCACGTTCGAGCTCACCAGAATGTGCATTCCCACCAGAAAGTGGTTTGAAGATATCACCCATTGCCACACTCTCAGAGCTTCTCAACAGAGGGGATAAGACTTAGTTCCACCTTGCTTGTTGATGTACCAGACTACTGACATGTTGCCTGACTTAATAGCAATTGTTCCTAGAGGCAGGACAGTTTAAAAGGCTTGCAACACTAAGAGCACTGTCCTCAGTTCCAGAACATTGATATGCTGATTGGCCTCTGTAGGGTGACCAAGTGCCTTGGACTGTTCTTCCCTGAAAATGCCCCCTACACCTGATCCGGGAGGCATCCGTGGTCACTATGACCTGGGGTAGAGGAGAAGCAAATGGTCGCCCCAGAAAACTTTCCTCGGATTTCATCCACCAAGATAAATCCTTCTTGCAACAAACGGTGATTAGGATGCATGAGACACAGGATAAGTGAGGATATACCATTGGGAGGAATGAAACCACTGTAGGATCCTCATGTGAAATCTTGCCAGAGGTACTAATGTGATGGCCGCCGACATCAATCCCAGTACCTGTAGAACTAGAAATGCAGGAACAATTTTGTCGGAAAGAATCATGTCTACCTGTGATCTTATTTTCTTTAATCTGTGAAAAGAAAGGGAGGCTATGCATAAAGTTGTGTTTAGGTTGGTTTCTATGAATTCTGTTGGGTGGCACTTAGTTGGTACTTGGTGAGATTCACAATTATCCCTAGGCAAGAGCAAATTTGTAAGGTGAAATCTCTTGTATGTTCAAGTAGATGCCTGGTGGGGGCAGTAAGGAGCCAGTCATCCAGATATGGAAACACCTGGAATCTGTGCAGTCTCAGGTGAGCTGCTACTGCTACCATACATTTGGGGAACACCCAGGGGGCTGTGCTGAGACCGAAGGGCAGGACTCGGAACTGATAATGACTGGCCTCCAGCCAGACGTGGAGGAATCTCCTAGAGCATTTGCACATTTTATGTAGTAACATGCATCCTGGAGGTCTATAGAGCAAATCCGATCATCTTTCCCTCAAAAGGGAAGAGACTGAACCATAACCATGTGGAATTTTGTCTGTTGAACAAACTTGTTTAGAACACTGAGATCCAAGATTGGTCTCCAGTCCCCTGTCTTTTTGGCATTAAAAAGAATTTTGAGTAAAATCTGGATCCTATCTGGTCTGCTGGGATTTGTTGGATGAATTTATTTCTAGTAGCTTTTGAATTTTTAGAGCTGCTGGATCCCTCTGATTGGGTGGGACATTGGGGATCCTTTTTCCTAGTTTTAGTGTCAGTTGGAAAGGAATATGTTAACCCCTGATAATGATCCTTGGCACCCAAGCATATGTGGTTATCTTTTGCCAAACCAGTGGGTGCAAAATAGTCTTCCACAGACTGCCTCCAGAGGCAAGCAATCAGGCCTTCCTTCAACAGCACTGGTAGTGTTTCCCTTTGAAGGGATCTCTGGAACCTGGATTTTGCAGGCCACCTCTGCTGCATAGTTGGCATCTTCCATTATAACTCTCCCCTCTGCCCCAAGGGGAGTCATTACCAAGTGTGTCCTGGAAAGGTCCTTGGGTTTTCTTGAACCACATTTTCCTGCTTCTTTGGTTCCTGGAATAGGAGTGATGAGGTGCGGAAAAATGTATGCCCATGGTAGAAAGGGTTTTTCCATCTTTTTCACACCTAGCTAAATTATCTTTAACTTTTGGGCCAAAATGGGAGCATCCGTCAAATGGCGCATTGATGAACGACGACTTAATGGCTCCACAAACTTGCACAGGTGCATCCAGGTGTGCCTCTTACCGTTATGCCTGAACCCAATGGCCTAGTTGTCCCTTTGACTGCATGTGCAATAAGCCTCATGGGTGAGTTAGAGATGGACTCCAGGGTGGCAAGCTGGTAGGCTACTTTATCCAGAACTTCATCAGAGACAGCTCCTGAGAGGGTACCTGGCAGCTCCTTGATCAGATCCCTCTGAAGTCTAGTGAAGTGTGCCAAAAGGTTCAATGACCGCAAGATGAATGTCGAAGAAACACAGACCCGCTTCCCAAACATGTCCATCGCCCTAGACTGTCAGTTAGGGGGATGAACAGTGGAACTTTCTTCCACCACCTCCTTCTTGGTGGCTGCTGCAACCACCATGGCATCTACTACTAAACCTCTGGCCCAGTGCTGATGGTCTTCCAGAGCTGAAAGCATTTTATCTGGTTTCCTGGGGATTGGTTCTGGGGAGTCAGGGGCCTTCCATTCCTGTTAGGCAATCAATTTTAAATGATTGTTAAATGGCATGGTCACCCAAGAGGCAGATGGACAAGCACTGAATGCTTGCAGGTACATGGACTCCTCTGAGTATGGGCCTTGGGGTTTCCAGCCACCCCTCTGCATTAATATTTCAAGAATGTCTCCAAAGGAGATGCCTTCTGAGGGTGACCGAGTTGGGAACCCATCCAGTCATCGAAATCTGTATCTTCTGTGACAGATTCTGCCAGGGAATCAAGATGTTTCCTCTTCCACGACCTCTTCCAAGGCGCATCCTCTGTGGGACCTTTTGTGTAGGAATCGGAGAAGTTAGGACCCTGTGCAGGGTTGTCCTGTAGTGTCTGTGCTTACTTCCTGGGTGTGGAGGTTGCTGGAAGGTCTCGACCAGAAGGGATCCCGGTGAATGACTCTGATGGGGAAGAAACCAGCTGGCAGCCTGCAGATGCCAAGGCCCTCTCCGTAACTTGAAAATCAGGTCCCCCTGAAGAGGGATGGGAGCCCAGAACTAGGAAGGATAGCCTCGGAACTGTGGTTCCACCCTGCTCAGAGGAAACCGCTAACATGGTCAGAACCAAGGAAGCGCTCACAAATGGCATTGTGGAGCTACGACACTGGGAGTCCATTGGTTCTGAAGCAACCGAAGAACTCAGAGACTGGAGCTGAAGACACAGGAGCTGTGGCACCAGGATAGCCAGAATCGGGGAAGTTGCAGCACAGCTCTCTAAAGCCACAGTGGTTAGAGGAGGAATTTCTGGTGGAGTGCTTGGAAAAAAATGTTGATCTCCAGTAGGGTGTGAAGGCTTGGAAGAAGTGGAGAGACCCCTCACCACGAGGAGCTGATCCACCAACCTCACAATGTCGACTTCCGTCAGATCCTTGGAGGACCAAACCAGCAAGGCTGAAGGAGATTCTGGCCTCTCTAAAAAGGGACTAGGTAGTTGCCCAACAAAAGGGTCCAATGAAGGGGAGTAACTGGTTCTGGGAACAGAAAGGAACCATGGTTCCTGGGCTATAGAAGCCAGGGAAGGAACTGGTTCCATAAACAATGCTGGCACCAAGAACGACAAAGGATGGGGGGCATTTTAATGTTTGGCACCGAGGTGGCCGGTGTCGAAATAGGTGGTGCTGAGGTAGTCATCACTACCAGAACCGAAGAAGACGGTTCGGTAGATTTAGTTATATTTACCTTGGATTTCACAGAATTTGTGGGAACAAAAAGTTTTGACTTTTTATGAGCTGGACTGGAATGAGACGTCTGCATCAATTGACTTCTCTTTTTTGAAGTCGGCCCCTTGGACTTGGCACTTGAAGGCCGACTAGACAAAGCCTCTTCAAAGAAGGATTTTAATAAAACTTTTAGAATTAACTTATTCCTTTTCTCAACTAGGGTACGGTTACTAAAAGCCTCACAAATGTCACACTGTTGATCTAAGCACTCTGCGCCCAAGCAATATACATAGGTAGTATGACCATGGGAGTTTGGCATTTTCTACCGCAATCAGCACAGGATTTGAAGCCTGTAGTTCCCTTGCTTTTCTCTGCCATATTAACGACAAGGGTCAATGGCAGATACACTCACACCAAGAAACACACACACACACACACACACACACACACACACACACACACACACACACACACACACACACACACACACAAAGAAAGAAGGAAGAAGAAGAAGGCTACCAGCGATGGTACACCAAAAACTACCAAAGGTAGGGAAAAGGGAAAGCACTACCAGCATGGTAGGAGAAATACCAAATGGTACGGATAAAAACACTTACTCCAAAGAAAGGGAAAGATTAAAGGAGGGACAGAGTGTAGTATATAGGTATACAGGTAGCTAGCTGTGTAAGAGAATGAGAAATAGAACTAGGACTGGAATATAGAACATTTTTTACTTAGCTTCAGGAGAGTTCGGCAGAGATATTTTTATGAGAAGAGCAGCAAATGAGATCTGAGGTATTTAGACAGAGGCATTCTGAGTAGGAACTTGGCTCAGGAGTTTTTTTGGCTCGAGTGAGCTGTTTTAACAGACGAGCCGGTTCCATGACTCGGAACAGAGTCCCATCAGTCAAGGATAAATGAAGATTGACATCAGAGCTAAAGTTATGGATTACCTGTGAAGTGAAGGATTTAGTACTGAAAATCCAACATAGACAATGTCACAACGTGGTGGAACAATGTGTCCCCAAACTAAGGAGAAACAGGTAGAACTGGAGGAATATGATGCCTTGCCAGATGATGATGATGTTCTAGAACCTATGAACCTATATTGGATGGGAGATGGGAAATTCACCCCAGGGATCATGTCAGTCGCCCTGCTAGGCAGGGGCCCAGAGAAGTAAATATTGTGGAAAGAAATTTCCAGGGAATTGTTATGGCTAGGCTTGCATAGGCCTTAGGGCCGATAGCCTAGTACCAACCTATGAACCTATGAACCATCAGTAAAAAACCTGTGCAAAAGTTCAACTGGAATTGCACAGCAAGGAAAGGGGCAGAAAACAATGGCAATTATGAAACAGGCAATGTATAGAAGTGATGGGTCAATGAGAACTTATATGAAGGAGCATCAGATAACACAGGATACAGCTGAAGAGAATATGTCACAGGAAGATGTTCTGAAACTTTCTGTAGATTGCCCACAGGAAACCAACATCAAAGAATGTGCTCTCAGTTTAGAAGAAAATGATCTAAGAGAAGAGTTGCTTGATTTAATAGAGAATTTTCAGAATCTCCTCCCCAGGGGATTACTGAAGAGAAGTGACACATTTCACATAGTCCCATCATGGTATTAGTAACTCAAAAGACTTTTGAGACATTAAACCAGAAAACAAGTTGATAACTTGTTTTGTTTAGAAGTTGGTTTGTGGGTCTCTGGGAAGCTGATTAGAGATAATAGAATTCCTAACACCTTTGAAAATGTCCTTACAGTTTCCTTCGGGTGTGAATATATGATAACTGCTAAACCCAGGTAAAGAGAGAGTTCTACCTTTACAATTAAACAAAGTCACAGTCATGGCACAGACATGGATATGTTCAATTTGCTGGTCACCATCAAGATCAGGCAGTTTGTTAGTAAGGCATCTGTTACTGAATAGGAACCTTGACATAGTTATAATTGGTGTTGGACATTAATTTTACCTGCTGTGTTTGGATGTCCACTAGCTGGACTCTGCCTAAAAGCACTATAGGGATAGCAAGGGCTTTGATCAGTAAGAAGCCACAGAACTAGACGTGCAGGCTGTCCTTTTTAAAGCAAGGCAAATCACTCTAACATCTCATCCTATGTAGACACATACTGGACCTTCCAATTAGAAGCACCAACCTAGCCAAATGTTAAGGCTATTTACCTTTTCTTTTGATTTAAGAATCATTCTGGGTGAAGAAAGGATTCCTCTCAGATCAGAGTCTAATACTGTCATTTGGAAACATTCTGTCCCTGAATGACTAAAGCAATATAAATGTGACTTGCATGCTTACAGGAGGTCAGATGTGCACATGAAAATGAATACCATCTGAAGTTAGAAAAGCAGGTACTGTTATACTGAATAACTGAACTTTGATTCACTCAGTTGTCATGGACGCTGTTTAATAAGACAAGTAAAATAAAAAATACTGGATACAATAACTGCAGACATAAGTTAGTCTACAACTTGTAACATATGGGCATACGTGAATATGCAACATTTACAGTCCTTTATCAGTAAGCAGGCTGAAGGCGTTACTTGGAAAAATTATGTCATACATGTTAAAAACAAATTATGCAATACAAGCAGGAAATTTAAATTGTCTTTTTTTAAGTTAAGAAAGCAACAGTGTGCCACTGAAGACAACAATGTCTGATGTTAGTACAGAATGAAGTAGCTTCAAGACCCTAAAGAGACACTCAAAGGTGGTAAACACCTCCTTAACCTTATGTGGTATTTTATCTGGTCAAGGAAAGCCTGTTCAAGAATGACCACATCTTGGATGGGGCAAACACAACTGTTTGCCTCAGTTCACCTAATACCAGTGGATACATCAAGTCTTTGACTCTGGACACAGAACCAGCAGAGTCAAAACCAATGTCAATGTTTTATTAATTGATCTACAAAGAAGGAAGGACAAGAACTAGGGCAGCTGAGACTGGTAGGCCAAAAGTGGCACAAAAGAATAACCTCATGTCCACCTTGTCCAAAGTTTTAGACTTATTTATTGGTAATTTAAAAAGGATGATTAGGTTCTGGGACCTATGCCGGACTGAAGATCTCATGGGAATCTGCTTTGTGATGCTTAGGCATTATGCCACTTTATTATGTTGGGGGTTTGGACAGGGTCCCTTCCTTCTTGTTTTTAAAGGAGAAGGAACCCAAAGTTTTCCAATATTCAAATATAGCTTCCTTAAGACAGGTTCCAAGGGAGGGATAACCAAGGCTCTTAATCCTTTCTTCCCTTATATACATTCTGCCATATATTTGATGAAAGCAGGACAGCAACACATCCAGTCCATTGTGGGCATTATAAGCTTGAACGCCTTTCAAAGAAGCTGTCATCAGAAAAGGTTTCGTTTTGCCTTTCTCTGACAAAAGACGCTGCAGGTTTTCAGAATCCCCTCCCCAGGGGGTTAGTGAAGGGATGTGACAAATTTCACATAATCCCTAACTTCAGCAGGAAATGACATGAGCTAATCTGAAGCTAGACGCAAAGTGTGAAATGCAAATGTAGGCACACATTACAAGAAGAAACCACCAACACTCAGGGAACAGCACATAGGAGTTCATCCTGGTCATACGAGGCTTATGTGAGGTTTAGTTCAGGCATCAAACCATGTTCCTCCACAAACAAGTTCTAGCAGACATTGTCCAGCATGCATATATTCAGTATCTGTCATCCCTGTAGGTTTGGCAGTGGTAAGATGACCATCAGATGTCCGACAGCTCTGGCTACTAAGATTTTCTTGACTCATAGGGGGAGGAGAAGAAGCACACTACCAAAAGCAACGTTTAGCCGCCAGCTGTCATGGCAGGACATTCTCTTCATAAGATGGCAGAGATACCCCTGGATGCAGTACGCCTCTCCCATGCTGATGTCATTTGCAGACTATAGTTGTAAGGTCAATTTTTTTCAGTCAAGAAAGAGAACTAGTGATTTATTTTAAATCTGAGGCCATCTGTTAAGAGAACTTCATCAAAAGAATCCACCATTGAGGTCTGGCTTCCTGGTCACTTACATTCTCTCATCTGTGACTGACACAGGATTAGGCAAATAGCATTCCAGCTGGTTCCTCTGTGCTACCGATCCTCCAACACATCCATCTTCCTTACGGTACTGTAAGCTTAAAGTTTCTTTTGCAATGCTGTCACGTGTGACAAAGTTTCTCTCTCAGACAGTGCAAACAGTGCTGACGCAGGTCTCAGTTGTGGTCTGTAAGCTTTACAAAACTTTTCATGTTTCTATGATTCAGGCAGCAAATGCAAAAGCTTCCTAATGATGTGCATTAGTACTGACAGCTTAACTAAGCATGTAGAAATGGCCTACGAATGCAGAGTGGCCTCATTCCAATGCACGACATTATAATATGCACCAGCAGGAAGCACCTACACTAGCATGGAAGTTAAATTCTGACATGTGCCAAACCAGAGTATAGCAGAAGAGGAAATGCCAGCTGTTAGCAGCCACAGAGGGCCTTCAAGTCAAATACACCTTTCTTGAAGGAAAAGAGATGGTTCAATGGCATTCTTTATTCAGCAGCTGTTAAACCTACACCAAGAACTCATCAGGACATTTGCTCGACTCGGGGAGAGGGGAACAAAATGGAGAATGGGATCTAAATTCTACAATATGCCCCTGTTTGTGCAACTGAATGGTGTAAGAGCCCAAGATGTGGGATGTCACTCCCAGTCATGTTCTACAAACATTGCCATGATTGCTGTCTGGACTCTCAAAAGCTGACCAAGCTAAACCTCAAACTCCTTGATGAGGTCACAATTTAGGATGACCATTACACTTCTTTGACTGCACAACTTATTTTCTGATGTTGTAGTTGCACCTGGCCTATGTCTCACAACTGAGTAAGGCTCAGGGAGTGGTTTCAACAGATGCCATCTCATCTGCAGGCTTTTTATTTACATATTTTTAGATGGGCACACAGGATAAGAGATCGACTGATTTCTCTTAAGGTCAGCAATGATCTCTCATTTGTCTGTTGAAAGTTTTTGTTGGGTGATTACGGCTTTTCCTGGACTTCTGATACAAACAGACTAACAAACTAAGGGTGTCTACATAGCAACACCACATGCTCTGGGTAGTCTCCATTTCAAACAAAGACTTCAATTACTGCTAGCCTGTACAAAAAATGTGCAGGTTATCAAAGAGTAGGAACACTTACATCAGACTTTAGAAAGTTCTCTTAAGTTTCTGTTTTTCCCCTAAAGCTGCCATGTACAGAGGTGCAGATCATAGTTTGTACCATGAAGGCCTAGCATCAATGTAGATAGGAATTTTGTTCCGCAAATTCATATCATAGGTGCAGAATCATTATCTAAGAGTAGGCTAGTGAGGCAATGAGTTGCATGCTGCCTCTTATGGGCAGCCAGTGCCAACATCAAGAAGACTACTGGATGCTAATAAAAAGGAAATTAGCGCTAGTGTAGAGGCCTTGGCACTCACTTTGACAAAACAATGTAACAGGATAATTATGTTCCACTCAAACAGTCTCAGCATGCAACTTATATTTCCAGGCAGATTTGTGGAGTGGGAGAATGAACAGCAGAACCTGGGGAAGAGGTTCTGGATAGCTGAAATATTTTACCATTTCCAGTTTTCCACTTTAATGTAGTGCAGATTCTTAAAATCCAAGCATGAACAAGTCTTTTTGAACAGATTTTCAAAATATGAACCTTCACACGAGAAGGTATTCCCAGTCCTAAGAAGAACTGGCAATAATTTAATGCTGCATCTCTGTCTGCAGGTCAGACTGCAGCCCTCATTCCTGTCCTGAATGTTTCACCCTACAGATAGATGACGGAATGGTTAGTGGAGCACCTTAAGCTTGACCCATGTCTGGGTAACAGCAAAAGGACCAGCCTTTGAATAAGACTGGGCAGGGCTTTATTAGTTTCTGTAATTCAACCCAGGGCATCTGTTGAGCTTCAATATAGAAACTTTGAGAAATAAATACTTGTATCATTAGGAGGTTACTAGGCTAATGGCCCTACAGCCAAGTTTCCAATCATAAATGCCCACAGGTTAGAATGTCTTTGGTATATGCCTGTGACTTACAGCATCTGCAAACTGCCCCTGTCAATAAGGGACACAGATGGCAAGCCAGGGGTGAAGTTGAAATTTCCCATCCGTTGCTTGAAACTGCATTTGAATACACTAAAGGAAGAGCTGTGTCTCACATGAATGGGGAGTCTGTTTCAGAGAAGGGGTGATCTCTCAGGCACATTTCTATCCATCCAGCATGTCTTGTTTATGTCACAGACAAGGTTTGACCTTTGATCAAGTAATTCTAGTGCTGTTTGTTCTGCAAATGTATAGCAGATCCAAATGGGCTGGATTGGAGAATGCCTTGTTGGTTAGGCATAGATCGACCCTCAGCAGTCTGTAGGAGACAGAGTACAAGGACGGGGCTTCATGGTGGTCTGCTTAGGACATATTTTTACACTCTATATTTTCTTGGTGAGAAACCTCTGTGGCTACTCCAGTTGTTGCAAATGCCTGCTCAGGTACATGCCGAAGGGTACCCACTACTGGCCTGATGATGGCTGAATATAGTGGGACTATGATTTCCTTAGAGCTTGATGCCATGTCTTTCCTTATACTTTGTGCCATGTAGAAGGATTTTCTCACTGCCATGGATAGATGGTGATCAAAGTTCAGGTCACAGTCAGCTTGAATTCCCAAGTCCCTTACCACTGGGTCTACTCTTAGGGGATTGTTATCAATGTTACAGTCTGCAGGAATAGTCATCTTCCCAAAGTTTATAATCATGCATTTTTTTTGCACTGACTTTCAGGCCATGGTTCTGGCACCAATTATTTCTCCTCATCAGACTTTCCTGGGGAATATCTACAACTCTGGGGGGGGGTTCAATGACTGCACCCAGCTTGCAGTCATCAGCAAATTTGGTCAGCCAAAGGCCATCTACATTTGCCTCGACTTCTGAAAAGTCTATTCCAAACAGGAAAGGTCCCAAGTACTGAGCCCTAGTAACAGGCCTCTCACTGGAGGTGGATTCCCCCACCCTAACTTCATGTGACCTACAAGTGAGCCATTTGTCTATCCATCGTGTGATACAGGGATTTATGCTTTAATTTGTGAGTTTGTCCAAAATACCCAAGTGATGTACTGTGTCAAATGCCTTTGCCAACTCAAGGTAGGGAGTACATACTGTTTTGCCCTCATCCATGGCTCTAGTGACCTTCTCGAAGTCCAAGTTTAGTAGGCACAACTGGCTATAATTTCATTAACTCTCTGATACCATCTTCTGTAGTTGACAAGCTTGATGGATCATGGTTAGCCACACACCCTTCAAGACAAAGCAGTTTTCAGAATGAAAAAGGGAAAGGACCAACCCCACTCTGCTGAATAGTTGATCTTACTTTTATGGTGTTTACAACTTTCTTCCAATGAAGGCAATCAAGCCTGTGATCAATTCTTTTCTTCTTTCCAAAACATTTTTGACTCATTATCCTCTTCCATTCACAGCCATTCTCAGAGCATTTCCTTTGAAACTAAATGCTCTTTTTTCTTTCTTCTTGATTTTCTTTAAAGGCTTTTTCATAAACGAACAAAAAAAAGAGCTTCGTGCTTGTCCTACAACACCATTTTCCAGGTGCAACCCACTTGGAAAGGTAGCTTTACCATGAAAATTCAGACTTTTTAACTAAACAAATGCAGATATATACTCAATTACCTGCGTGACCTTTGCAGCAGATTAACTGTTGGGACAACTTTTGCAATATCCAGGTTGGTTATTTTCTCTCTACCATTCCCATGCTCTGTGTCTTTGTCTATCCTGCTGGCAGATGCCATGACATTATGTAACAGACTAGAAGAGAACCCAGAGGATCCAATAAACTCCGTGCAGACTTAGCGTGAAGCTTACATGGAGCTTATGTGTTTGGCAGCGAGCAGCAGTGTTAACTGCATATGCATGCTGCGTACCATGTTTAAATGTAAATGAACACATTTTTGTGGCTAGCAACAGTGCTGCCGGCCACAAAACTGTGTAAAGCAACAAGGACAGCAGCAGAAATGTAAACCTGTTCACCAACAAATAAACTAGGTCTGTGTGTTTGTGTGAAATGACAAAATGATTACCAGGGTTCCAATACATTACATGACAGTGCATACAATGCAGAGTATTGAGGAAACCTGTTTTAGGCATACTGAACAAAAGTTGTGTAAATGATCAGTAAGGGTACATAGACTGCATTATAAATAGTCAGAGGAAGTGTGTGTATTGAATAGGGAAACACAGATGAATTGTAGGAATAAATACAGGGAAAAAGGACAGGTGAAACATGGTAATGTACAGCAGATGAGGGCATGTCAATGAAAACAGCTGTAGCATGAAACATAATCCCATATCAACATGATACAATATGGACTGCACAGTGAATGTATATGTAGAATGTACCATCTCCCAGGATGATGCCACAATATAAACAAGAAATGATCATCGTCAACAATTGACTTAGCTTCTGGTGGCAATCCAGGGGAACCAATATCTCTCAGCCTGGAACGAGATGGTTGACAGGTCATGCTGCTTTGCCAGAGATGGTCTGCACATTTGCCCTCTAGGCTGTTGGCTACTGGCAAAGGCGCTTGGCTCCCCCATAGTGCCTTTTTCAGGCAATGTCAAAGCAACTAAATTCAGATGTAAAAAACTCCACTGGATGCAAACTCAAGGTTCTGCTACTTAATTTAAGAAGTCTAAACATGAAGCTGCACTGGAGGAAATTGCCAACCTGCTAGCTGACAGATTTGGCGAACCCCCCCCCCTCTGGACCCAAAGGCTACAGCCCCCAAAGCATACCAGAAAACAGTCCTCTGCCAAGTATCTCTAGAGAATAGGTCACATCTATGTTCTCCAAGCCTAAAACATGGCCTCAATGGTACTACATACATTCCAGGTTGTTTACTCAGCAATCTAAAACAGGACCTAGTGGACCCACTTAGTGCCCTCTTTAACCATAACACGAGAACTGCCCTTCTTCCGGTAGAGCAAAAAACGGCAACAGTAATCCCTTTGCACAAAGGGGAGCCATCAACTGACCCTTGGAACTATAGATTCATAAGTCTAACCAGTCTCATCTGCAAGGCTGTGAAAAGAATCATCATGGACATCATTAACAAGGACATAGGTGACTTTCAAACTCTAGTCCCAAACCAATTTGGCTTTGATAAGGGCAAATCATGCTTATTAAACCTAGTATACTTCTCCGAGAAAGTCACCAAAGACCTGGATCAAGTTAAGATGGTGCATACTGCCTATCTTGACCTGTCCAAGGCTTTTGACACAATCCCTCACTCAGGTATCATTTAGAAACTCTCCCATCTGAGGTCCGAATGGAGAGATGAAAAGTCAGCAAGCAAGGCAGAGTAGCAGTGTTGAAATTGAATTCATCCTCAAGTCTTGTTGGGTGACTACCCTCATGATGTGACCATGTTTTTTTTTTTTTTTTTACAAAATCTCACCAAGGCAACACTGATATACAGACTGTATTTACAAAGCATGTATAATGGACAGAAGTAGGTTAAAAATTAAAAAAAGATAGCTGGGTGCACAAGACTCAGGATACAAAAATGCTCAATCCTGGTAGGCACACTGGTGCCAGGAATGGAAAAGATAGTGTAGAATCCTCAAAAATATGGCAACATTCCTACTATGGGGCCAGGCCAGACCCGGGGGGAGGATGGGTCCCCTGTTGTAGAGGGAAGCAGTAGTCCACAAAAATCACAAAAACCTGACAGGTCAAAGAAAAGCCATAAAGACGATAAAGTGGACTATTAAGGATAAGAAAGAAATTATGTATTGTTACCATTATGCAAAAATTTCCAGACACAAGATATACAAAAAGATTAAGAGAGAAATTAGAGGAAAGAAAAATACTTCCGAGAAAAACTGTCAGAATCATCAAATAGAATATTCATTAATACAACAGATTTGTGAAAAAACAGTATATAGATCAAGAAACATTGATATGTTTGGAAAAAGAAGCATCTGAGGAAGTGCAAAAATATAAACAACAAAACCTAGAGACTAGAAAAGTATAAAAAAGAAATATGGATGTGGGAGAGAAAGAGAGATTTGATATGATGTAATATTTATGCAAAGGAGAAAGCCAAATTAATCAATATAATGAAAGAAGCCTCAAAGATATTCAATGAGAAATACAGGCAAAGCCATCCGGATATGGAAAATTTCACAATAAAGAAAATGATATCACAAAGAGGGAATGTAGAAAAGATTAGTAAAGGAGAAGTTAAAAAAATATACGGTGAAGTTATGGAGTGCCTGAGAAGTGAAGGATTTGGTGTAGAAGGTCTAACACAAGTTACATCACAGCAGGCTGGAATGAGTCCACAAAGTGAGGAGAAGCAGGAATATCAGGAGACGTGAAGAAGAAATATGGACATGGGAAAGAAAAAGAGATTTAATATGGTGTAATATTTATACAAAGGAGAAAGCAAAACTAGCCAATAAAAAAAGAGCAGCACCAAAGATATTTGAAATTAACTACAAGCAAAGGAATCCGGATATGGAAAACTTTACAAAGCAAAAAATAAGAAGACAAAGAAGAAAAGTAGAAAAGGAGATTAGTAATGCAGAAGTTAAAGAAATAGAAACTGACGTTATGGAGTACCTGCAAAGTGAAGGATTCAGTGTAGAAAATCTTATTCAGAAAGCACCACAACAGGATAGAGCAATGGATATCCAAATTAAGGGGAAACTAGTGGAACAGGAAGCAACAGGTCAGGTTTCATATGGAGATATTTTGGAGACTTCCAAAGGAAACCAGGATAAATGTTCACTTAAACTGGACAGCAAAGAAAGGAACAGGAAACACTGACGCAGTCAATGTTGGGGAGTGATAGGCCAGTAAGTTTCCATATGACAAAGCAATGGATGGCACAGGATGAAATTGAAGAGAGTGTGCCACAGGAAGAAGGTATAGAACTTTCTATAGAATGCCTGCAGGAAATGGAGAATAAAAAATGTGCCCTCAGATTAGAAGAAAACAAGTTAAGAGAAAAGTTGTTTGATTTAATATTGATAGACATATTAAGATCAATGAAAGAAATAGACTACAGAAGGTTAATAAAACCCAAAAAGTCAGAAGTTTGATAAAACAAATGAACACAGTAATTAGGAATGTCCCTACAGATCCATGCAATACAACAGAAGTAAAGAGGATATATTACTGTGCAGCTAAATTAATAACTGATAAAGTCCTATTGAAAGAACACAGGGTAGTGAGGGAAAGGAAGGGGAAAATCAAATACCACCATGGAAGTACCGAAGAGAGAAAACTATAAAGCAATTAAGACAAGAAGTGTCACTGTTAGAAGAATATAGAAGAGGGAGCAGATCAAATTACTAAGAAAGATAGACAATAAAAACAATATGCAGTATTGAACAGACCAGGATCTATCATGCAGTATCACAAATAAGCTAAAAATCTCAGCACAGGCGGAAAAAATTAGAAGATACACAGATAAATGTAAAGGAAAAGTACATAATAAGCAATTTATTGATGACCCAAAAATGTTTTATAGAGAATTGGAAACAAGGTAAAAGGAATTGAAAGACCACCAAAAAAACGAAGAAATAGATACATTTTTTAGAAATATTTATGAAGATCCTGTGGAACATAACAAAGATGCTAAATGGATAGAAAAAGTAAAAGAAAGAATAAGAAGTTTAAAGGTACATGATATGAAATGGGATGACGTAACAGCCAGAGAAATTGAAACAAAGTTAAGAAAAGCCTTCAATTGGAAAACCCCAAGCCCAGATGCGGTACCTAACTTGTGGTTAAAAGTATTAACATCTTTGCACGAAGATTTAGCTACGAGTAAGAACTATTTATATGCGCACCCTGAACAGACACCAACCTGGCTAACAACAGGTAAAAATGCTTCTACTTAAGAGTGAACCTGCAAGCTACCCTAAAAACTATAGACCAATAACTTTCCTTCCAACAACGTATAAACCGTACACTGGAATTGATGCCAACAGAGTTTATAGTCTTTTAGAAGAAAACTCAATTATGGCAATAGAACAAAAGGGCAAGAAAAGAAAGTCATGGAACAAAAGATCATTTGTTGTTAAAGTCATAGTGGAGAACTGTAAAGCAGGAAAACTGCAGCACCAAGAAAACATTAGTTTGGGACAAGGATGTGATATAAAAGAACTTGAGCAAGATGGACTGTATAAATACTTGAGAATTGATGAAGGATGAACAATACAACATGAACAAATGTGAATAAAACTTAGTAAGGAATACTTTAGAAGACATAAATTAATCCTATAAACAGTGTTGACATCTCGGAACAAAATCCAAGCTATAAACCAATTTGCTCTTCCTGTCCTAACTTACAGTTTTGGAGTGACTGACTGACCCCAAAACATGCTGGACAGATTAGATAAGAAAACAAGAAGGATGGTTCATGCTCACCAAATGATTTATAAAAATCAGTGCATACCAAGATTATATATTTCCCATTCCAAAGGAGGGATGGACTTCCTTGAAATTGATTACATGCATAGATCTGCAATTCTGGGACTCCATACATCTGCTGACCTCACAAGACCCAAACATAGTGAAAGTTTTGAATAATGAGGCGAACAAATCTAAGATGACTTCTCGGCTTAATCTAACAGAAGCATATGAGCGTCAGGCAGGAATGGAAAATAAAACTAGAAGTAGATAAAAATCAGGCAGCAACTGAATGTACCAAAAAAGAAGTAATATAAAGCGAAGGAGCAGATGAGAAGGCAAGAAATGTGGAAAATGTATAAATATAACTGCAAGTAGAGAAAACTTCTGGAAGAACCTCATGTTGATGAGGAACGAATGCAGGAATGCTTAAGGAGAGGCGAATTTAAACCAAGAGATGAAAGGTTAATATTGGCAGCCGAAGATAGTGGGCTACGTACACAGGTTTACAAAGTCCATTGAACATATGGGAGAAACAGACAAATGTAGGTGCTGTAAAACTGAACTGGAAACAGTTGCATATCTCATTGCTGGTTGTGACATATTAATGGCAGAAGGACTGTATACTGAAAGGCATAATAACGTGGCAAGACTGTTACACTGGGATTGTGCAAACATTATGGCACTGAAGTGGCTGAAAAACATTGGAAACATGAGCCAGAAAGCATCATAGAAAATGATGAAGTTTACATCACAAGGGATCACCCATTACTAACAGTTCAGAAGACAGATGCTAGAAAACCGGATATAGTGGTCCAGGAAAAGAAGACAAAATTAACATTGATCATTGAAATCACCACACCTACTGACTACAGTGTCTTACATACAGACAGAGACAAAGTGATAAAATATAAGGATCTGCAGGCAGAAAAAAAGAGCAATGTGGAAGAACGATACCCAGATAATTCCAATAGTAGTAGGAGCAACGGGTCTTATGAAGAAGAATCTACAATCATATTTAGATATGTTACTAATACATGTAACCCCATACGAACTGCAGAAGGAGTCATTACAGGGCACATTGCAGGTGCTGAGAAGAACACTTCTGGCTGACATCAAAGACTGAAACAATAGTAATTTCAAGAACTTTAATCATACTTTGACTTAGGAATGGGGTACATTCCCGTCTAGGTATTAGAAACCCAACAGACTTTGAGAAATTAAAAAAAAACTGGAATGAATTGGTTTACAGCTTTAATTTGTCCTAGATGTCAATGCTGTTTTCAGGATTAATTTAAGTCTTCTAAAATATTCCTTACTAAGTTTTATTCACATTTGTTCATGTTTTACTGTTGATCCTTCATCAGTTCCCAAATATTTATACATTCCCTCTTGCTCAAGTTCTTTTATATCACATTCTTGTCCCAAACTGATGTTTTCTTGGTGTTGCAGTTTTCCTGCTTTAAAGGTTGCTTTTGTACCTTTATCAAGACCAAATGACATTCTTATTATCATCTGAAAAAGTTTTGACAACTTGCAGTTGTGCTTTCAGTTACTCATCGGATGAGCTATACAGTTTTAAATCATTGACAAAGAGAAGATGAGAGGTCTTTGCATTTTGTTGTTTTCTAGGAGCCAAATTATAGCCATGGCCTAATCTGTTATGTAGATAGCTTAATGGGTTAAGGGGAAAAGACAGAATAGCAGCATTGACAAGGAGTCACCCTGGAACATCCCTCTTTGAATTTTTAACCCTGTAATAATAATTTGCTCTTTATCATGCCTTAACTGCAAAGTGGTCTGCCACTATTTCATGGTCTCTGTAATGCAGTTGATCAGTGTAGGGTGTATTTTAAACATTTTTAAGCACTCTTTTATCCATGAATGTTGAACACTATCAAATGCTTTTTTGTAGTCAGTGCACACCATACAAGATTCTTCCTCTTTGTACAGTGCTCCATTATGTCTTTATTTAGCAACAGATGATCCTTTGTTCCATATGACTTTCTTTTATTACCCTTTTGTTCTATTGACATGACTGAATTTTATTCTAAATGGCTATTAACTATGTTAGCATCAATTCCGGTGCATAGTTTATAGATTGTTGGAAGGCAAGTTACTGGTCTATAATTTTTAGGATAACTTGCAGGTTCACTTTTAAGTAGGATCATCGTTTTTCCTGTTGTTAACCAGGTTGGTATCTGTTCATGTTGTACATATAAATAGTTCTTACTCATGGCTAAATCTTCATGCAAAGATGTTAATACGTTTAGCCAGAAGTTAGGTACTTCATCTGGGCCTGGGGTTTTCCAGATGGAGGCTTTTCTTAACATGATCTCAATCTCTCGTGCCATTACTTCATCCCATTTCATATCCTGTAACTTTGAACTTCTTATTCTTTCTTTTACCTCTTCTATCCATTTAGCATCTTTGCTATGTTCCACAGGATCTTCATAGACATTTCTCCAAAACATATCCATTCCTTCTTTTTTGGGTGGTCTTCAATTCCTTTTGTCTTGTTTCCCAATTCTGTATAGAACTTTTTGAGGTCATCAATAAATTGCTTATTTTGTACTTTTCCTTTATATTTATATGTGTATCTTCTAAGTCTTTCTGCCTGTGCTGAGATTTTTCATTTATTATTTGCAATAGTGGAAAATAGATCCTGATCCATTACAATGCTGCGCATTGCTTTTATCACGTCTGAGTATTTTTGTTGATCTGTTCTCTCTTCTTTACTCTTCTAACAGTGACACTTCTTGTCTTAATTGCTTTATAGTTTTCTCTATTCGATACTTCCATTATGGTATTCGATTTCTCCCCGTCCTTTCTCTTACTACCCTATGTTCTTGTGGTAGAATTTTATCTGTTATTAAATTAGCTGCAGAGTAATATATCCTGCTTACTTCTGTTATATCGCGTGAATCTCTATGGACAGTCCTAATTACAGTGTTTATTTTTTTCTATCAGACTTCTGACTTTTTGGGTTTTCTTGACCTTCTGCAGTCTATTTCTTTCACTGACCTTAATATATCCATCACTATTAAATCAAGCAATTATTTTCTTAGGTCATTTTCTTCTAAACTGAGGGCACATTTTTTGTTCCCATTTCCTTCGGGCATTCTACAGAGAGTTCTACAGCATCTTCCTGTGGTACATTCTCTTCAATTTCATCCTGTCTCATCTGTTGCTCTGTCATACGGGAACTCACTGGACTATCACTCTTCAACATTGACTGCATCAGAGTTGTCACAGTTTCCTGTTCATTTCCTTGCTGTCCAACTTCAAGTGAACATTTATACTGGTTTCCTGTGGAAGACTCCAAAATATCTTCATATGGCACCTATCCAGCTGCTTCCCGTTCCACTGGTTTCTCCGTAATTTGGATGTCTATTGCTCTATCCTGCTGTGGTGCTTTCTGAGTTAGATTTTCTACAGTGAATCCTTCACTTTGCAGGCACTCCATAACCTCAGTTTTTATTTCTTTATAGGTTCATAGGTAGATACTAGGCTATCTGCCCTAGGGCATTTATAAGCCTAGCCAGAGTGTATTTGGCTTCCGCCTCCCTATTAGATTAACCTACTGTGCCTCTGTAAAGTAGGTCACAGAAGGTACCCTTTAAGATTAGTTTACTGTGCCTCTGTCTAGCAGGGACACAGAAGAGATCCCAGGGGTGAATTTGCGATTTCCCATCCATGCGTCCAGATTTCGCTTGAAGAGGGTCAGCGAGGGGCTATGTCTAACATGAATTGGGATTCTATTCCAGAGTGAGGGGAGCCTCTGGGAAATGAATCTGTCCCTCCAGCATGTCCTATTTATTTATGTGCTGAGGTTTAAGTCCCTGGAGCGTGTAGTTCTAAGGGACTTGGATTTTTTGAGGTGGAGCATGTCCATTAATTCTGGGTTTGACATGGCTTTGTACGTCAGGCATAGATCGCCTCTGAGTAGGCGGTAAGCAACTAAGTAGAGCTGGAGTTTCTTTAGTCGAGCTGCATAGGACATCTGTTTGTAACCCATGATCCTCTTGGTGAGGTACTTTTGGGGTCTTTCCAGTTGCTGCAGGTGTCGGGTAAGGTACATCCCAAAAGGGGCATTGTATTCAATTATGGGCCTGATGAGTGACAAGTAGAGGGGCACAATGACCTCTCTTGATCTAGATGCGAACCCTTTCGTGATAAGGTGGGCTATATAGAAGGTCTTTCTAACCACTTTGGCAACGTGATTATCAATGGAGAGATTACTATCTACGTTGGTCCCCAAATCTCTAATTACTTCTTCCGTACTTAATGGATTACCACCTATGTCGTAATTTGTGGGCACCTTGTTTTTCCCAAAGGGGATGACTATGCACTTTTTAGCATTTAGCTTGAGGCCGTGGCTCTGGCACCAAGCATCCGTCTCTGTGAGACCCTTTTGGAGGATGCTTGTGTCAGCTGGAGAGTTGATTATGGCCCCCAGTTTGCAGTCATCTGCAAACTTGGTCAGCCATAATCCCCCCGTGTTAGCCTGAACCTCAGAGAAGTATATACCGAACAAGACCGGTCCCAGAACTGAACCCTGTGGGACGCCACTTGTTACTGGTTTGGATTCGGACATGGCACCTGCGATTCTGACCATGTGGGTTCTATACCTGAGCCAGTTTGCAACCCATCTTGTGATATAGGGGTTGATATTTAAGCTGGTAAGCTTATTTATGATGCCCGAGTGGGGTATGGTGTCGAAGGCTTTTGCGAGGTCCAGGTAGGCTGTGTGGACTACCTTGCCCTCATCTATGGCTTTGGTAACAGTTTCAAAGAAATCAACTAGGTTTAAGAGGCAAGATCTGTCCTTAAAGCCGAATTGAGTAGGGTCCAGTGTCTGGAGGCTCCCAATGTCTTTGTTTATGAGTTCCATGATAATATGCTCCATAGCTTCACAGACCAGACTAGTCAGGCTTATGGGGCAATAGTTCCCGGGGTCCGTTGTGGCACCACCTTTGTGGAGTGGGACCACTGTAGCTGTACGCCATTCTTTGGGTACATATCCTGTAGTAAGGCTAAGTTTGAACAGTGACTTAATGTGAGGGTTCAGTTCTTCTTGGAGCTCGTGTAAGACACAGCCTGGGACATTGTCCGGTCCCATAGATGCTGTGTTTTTTGCTTTGGAGAGGGCAGCTTTCACCTGTGCATCTGTGATGTCAGGGAGGTTACATTCAGTTGGGATAGGCATTTGCTCCTTTGGGGGGGAAAGGGGGGAGAAGTTTGCGCTGAAACTGTCTGCCAGGATGTTGGCTATGTCTGTAGGTTCGGTATATTTTGTACCGTTATGCAACAATTCAGAGCATATCTGGGAGTTTCCACCCATATTCCTGACATAACTAAAGAAGGCCTTGTGATTATCTTCAGTGTCTAGGGCAAATTTTCTTTTGAAACTGGCCTTTGATGATTTTATGAAGTTTCTTGCTCATACTGATCAGAGATGCCTTCCCTTTTTGGGATTTTGCTCTGTCATGTAGTAGCTTCCTCCTTCTGTTGTATAGCTTATTTATGGCCAGGGTCCACCAGACAGGTCTCCTGTTTTTGGAGGAGTGAGTCTTGGTTTTATTTGGGATAGCACGATCCATGCATTCCTGCAGGTGTTCATAGAATGCATTAGTAAAGGATTCTGTGGCTTGGGCTGTATTATCCTCTGGCCCGGGGGCTTTGAAGTATTCCACCTCAGTCTTGAGAAGTGCAAAGTTGGCTTTTGAGAAATTCTTTACAGTGATTTCCTTGGCTGGGGGTGGGGACGGGATATGGATGTCCAGGGAAATTTGTTTATGGTCTGATCTTACCAATGAGGGGTTTACCTCTGGTGTGGAACATAGAGTCCCCATGTTGGTGATGACCAGATCCAATATGTTGTTCCCTCTTGTGGGAGTGGTGACCAGTTGTTCCATCGCGTTAGAGTTTACAAATTCAAGGAACCGTTGGGTGAGGGTGTTTGGGCTTGAGTAGTTTTCCCAGTCGATGTTTGAGTAGTTGAAGTCACCCAATAACATAGTGTTTAGAGAGACCTTCATATTCTCCAGTGTTCTCAGGAATGCCAAGTGGGGTTCCTGTAATAGGGAGGGTGTTCTGTAGCAGGCTACAAACAGAAAGGCAGTTTTGCCCGCTGTTAGTTGCACATGGATGGTTTCCGATGCTTTGTGCAGTGCCACTAATCTGGAGGTGTAGGTATCTTTGATGAATATAGATACTCCCCCTCCTTTTGTGCTTCGGTCCGAGTTTTGAGGCCGAAACGCATGGTATGAGTTATAACCTGGTAGTGCTGGGGTACTCTCAGGAGCCTTGAACCAGGTTTCTGTTACTGCATAGACATCGATTTTCTCCATACTGAGGAGAGCCTTGAGTGCGTGCATCTTGTGGTTTAGACTTCTGGCATTGAGTAGCATTACCTTTAGTTTTTTTAATTCTTGGGTTGTCTATGGAGGTGGGTTTGTCCTTTGAGCCTTGCCTAAAAAAAGGCACTATGGGGGTGGCAAGAGCCTTGGCCAGTATACGAAAGCCTAAGGGTGACAGGTGCAAGCCGTCCCTAGCGAAGCAACGTGGCTTGTCGAGCATGTCATCCCAGGCTGACAGACACTGGATCCCCTTTGAATGACACCAATACTTTAGCCAATTGTTGAAACTGATCATTTTGTCTTTATACTGTGGCATCATTCTTGGTGAGGGCAAGATGCTACTCAAAGTCAGGGTCATACCAGCCTGGGCTACATGATCAGAGATCTCCTCTATGTCTCTTTTCATGTAGTCCAGGGAGGTACGTCTCAGGTCATTCACACCAGCATGGACAATGACAGAGTCATACTTGTACTTGCTTTGGAGTGACCCGAGTGCTTGCGTTATGTGGCGGATCCTGGCACCAGACAGGCAGCTTACAGTGACCTTCTCCTTGTTCAGTCTGGTGAGCGGGACGTCAGTGTGCCGGACAATAGAGTCCCCTATAACAAGTGTATTTGGTGTGTTGTTTGGCCTTAAGGGCTGTGACTGTGAGGCAAACTGATTTTGTGAGATATGTGATTCGTGGATATTGTTGAGGGGTGGCTGTTGCTTGGATATCTGCTTAGGAGGTCTTTGCTGTTTAGGCAGATTTTTATTTAGAGCCTCCGAGTATGTTTTTGTGTGTTTATGTGTTGGGTATGCAGATGCAATAGGACTGTGTGAGACTGGATTTGTGGTGCGGGTGGTTACCTTTTCCTCCTGACTGTGCCAGTCTTGGGTTGAGAGAGCTCTGCCTCCAGTTTGGCTGTGTAACTGCATCTCTCACATGTATTAGAGTTTGTTGGAAGGAGGAGAGGGTTGTCTGTGTACAGAAGGCAATTGTAACATTGCCTCAAAATTCCCAGATTCACCAGCTGGACTGGAGAGTAACCCTGAAACTGACCCTTGGACATACCAGATTAGTATAGGGAACTGTTTTTTTACTGATCAGATTAGGGAAGGGAACTGATTTTTCACTTGATCAGGAAGGACCAATCGGGAGCCTAATACTTATGAGAAGTCAAGGAGGGTGTAGTGCTTTAGTTAGTGTTTCCTTATAAGAGCTGAGCAAGTGCAGGGCTTTAGAAAGAGAATAGAGTGATTTTTGAACAGTTCTATGGGAAAAAGTGAGGAGCAGACTTTGTGGAGCCTAGAATAGTTTAAACCTGTTTAGGCGGCGCTGCCCGCTTCTCCATTACTAATCTTGTTTTTTTACTTTTCCTCTTTGTCTTCTTATTGTTTACATTGTAAAGTTTTCCATGTCTGGATTCCTTTGCCTGTATTTCTCTTCAAATATCTTTGGTACTGCTCTTTTTATATTGATTAATTTTGCTTTCTCCTTTGCATAAACATTACACCATATTAAATCTCTTTCTTTCTCATGTCTGTATTTCTTCTTCATATGTCTCCTGGTCTTCCTGTTTCTCCTTACTTTGGGGACTTGTTCCATGTTAGACCTTCTACACCAAATCCTTCACCTCGCAGGCATTCCATAATGTCAGCTTCTATTTTTAAACTTGTACTTTACTAATCTTCTTTTCTACATTCCCTCTTTATGATTCTTTTTTTATTGTGAAATCTTCTATATCTGGATGCCTTTGCCTGTATTTCTCTTTGAATATCTTTGGGGCTGCCTTTTTTGTATTGATTAATTTAGCTTTCAACTTTGCATAAATATTGCACCATATGAAATCTCTCTCTTTCCCATGTCCATCAGTTTGGGACAAGAATGTGACATAAAAGAACGTGAGCAAGAGGGAGTGTATAAATAGATTTGGGAATTGATGAAGGATCAATAATAAAACATGAACAAATGAGAATAAGATGAGGAATATTTTAGAAGATTTAAATTAATCCAGAGAACAGCGTTGACATCTAGGAACAAAATTCAAGCTATAAACCGATTTGCTCTCTGTCCTAACTTACATTTTTGGAGTGACTGACTGGCCCCAAAATGTGTTGGATAGATTAGACAGGAAAATAAGAAGGATGCTTCATGCTCACCAAATGATTTATAAAAATCAGTGCATACCAAGATTATATATTCCCCGTTCCGAAAGAGGCATGGCCCTCCTTGAAATTGATTACATGTATAGATCTGTAATCCTGAGATTGCACCCATATCTGCTAACCTCTCTAGACTCAAACAAAGTGAAAGTTTTGAAATATGAGGCAAATAAATCTAAGGAGACTTCCCTGCTTAGTCTAGCAGAAGCATATCAGCGGCAAGCAGGAATGGAAATCAAAACAGAAGTAGATAAAAATAAGGCAGCAACTGCATGTGTCAAAAAGCAAAAGAAAGAATATAAGGTGAAGGATCAGATGAGAAGGCAAGAAATGTGGAAAATGCATAAATATAGTTGCAGGTATAGTAAACTTCTGGAAGAACCTCATGCTGATCAGGACCGAATGCAAAAATGGTTAAGGAGAGGCGAATTCAAACCAAAAGATGAAAGGTTAATATTGGCGGCCCAAGACAGTGGGCTAAGTACACTGGTTTACAATGTCCATTGAACATGTGGTTGAAACAGACAAATGTAGGTTTTGTAAAACAAAATTGGAAACAGTCGCACACCTCGTTGCTGGTTGTGACATATTGACAGAAGGACTGTATACTGAAAGGGATAATAATGTGGCAAGACTGTTGCACTGGGGATTGTGTAAACATTATAATATTGAAACATGAACCCCAAACATCATAGAAAATTATGAAATCTACATTACATGGGATCACCCAAAACCAACAGTTCAAAAGATAGATGTGAGAAAACTAGATACAGTGGTCCATGAAAAGAAGACAAAAGTAGCACTGATCATTGAAATCGCTACACCCAGTGACTACACTGTCTTACACACAGAGAGACACAAAGTCATAAAATATCAAGATTTGCAGGCAGAAACGAGAGCAATGTGGAAGAAAGATGCCCAACAGTTCCAATAGTAGTAGGAGCAATGGGTCTTATAAAAAATAATTTATACTCGTATTTAGATATGTTACAAATACATGTAACTCTGTATGAATTGCAGAAGGAGTCATTACTAGTAACATTGCGGGTGCTGTGAAGAGCACTTTTGGCTGACATCAAAGACTGAAACGATACTAATTTCATGAACTTCAATCGTACTTCGACTTAGGAATGGGGTCCATTCCCGTCATGGCATTGGAAATCCAAAAGATTTGGAGAAATTAAAAAAAACTGGAGATTAACCCTTACGTCAATAACTGGCTCACCAACAGAACACACAATGTCAAATTTGGTGACTCAGCCTTTACCAGCTGTACAGCCGTCACAAGTAGCATACCACAAGGATATGTGTTGGGGCCTTTACTGCTCAGAATCTACTTTTTGGAAGTCCTGGCTACAGTAGATGGCCTTTGGCTTAACAAGATTGCTGATGCTTGCAACTGAGTTTACCAGCGATGTTAACATATTGCAGGGGGCATGTTAACACAGACAAATGATCGATGGCAAAGCCACGGTCTACAACTAAATGCAAAAAATTGCCATTATTATTGCCTTTGGTAAAGTGAAATTCCCTGCTAATTACAGTACTGATAACACCCCCCACCCCCCAAGCTCCAACCCAGTGGCGAGAGACCTGGAAACAGGTACACAGCAATCTGAACTTTGAACACCAAGTTTACACAGTGGTAAGGAAAGCCTTCTATATCCTACACCTCATAAGCAAGGGCATCGCCTCCAGGTCTGAGGATGCTATAACACCACTGTACTTGACCCTCAGCAGAACATTAATAAGAGTACAATGCTCCCTACTGCATGTACCTCACTAGACACCTGAAACAGCTGAACAGACCACAGGGGTTTCACAACAAGAATATACAGGGCCTCCAAACCATATTATTGCATACCTGGATAGGTGGAAAGCCCTGTCACTGTACTCTGTATCGTATTGGCTTCTGAGAGGTGACTGGTGCCTGGCCTACAGAGCAGTCTCTGACCCTGCAGTGATGTAAATGCTGCATATCCGCAAATCTAATGGCACAAGAGTCAGTCACTCTAGGGAGCTTAACCTACCTGTGACATTAACAGAACATGCAGGAGAGACAGATACATCTCCCAGAGACTGCCACTTCTCTGGAATAAACTTCCAAATCACATGAAGCAGAGCTCTTCACTAACCCTATTCAAGTGCAACCTAGACAAGTGGATGCGAGACTGCAAATTCACCCCAGGGGTGGCATTCATGTTCCTCCTGGACAGGGGTAGTCCTGGTTAACCATAAACTCGCTCTGCGAATTATGACCACCTAATGAGGACAATTGGGGCTACTCGGGATGAACCTGGGTAGGCTTGTAACGGCTGTAGGATTGCTAGCCTAGTAACCTTTTATGAACCTATAATGCTGTTGATGCTGGAAGGTGACCACTCTTACAAAAGAAAACATATTACTTAATCCATACGAATCGACAAGGATTTTTGTTTAAAATAACAAAGCCAGTTTATTGAATATTCAGAGGTTAGCGCTTTCGCAAATGCTTCTTCAGACCGTTAATTTTCAAATGCTTTTCAATTAAACTTTTATAGTGCACTTTCACGTGATATGTTAGATCAATCATATCAATTAAAAATTTAAAGGTACTGCATTATTATAATGCTAGATGTATATATATATGTATAAATTCTATATCAGTCTTATATGTCCCTCTAACTTCTCATAAAACATAACAGATTATAGCATGTAAAAAACATTATCACTAACGGCTTTTAAGTACAACTTACAGCAATCTAAATAACTTCATAAAAATTCGTTATAAGTTCATGAACTTGATGCTAACTCTGAAAACTATAATAAGTGCAAAAACCCTTTTAGCAAGATTTTAAACAAACTGCATTTTGTGCCTTTTAAGTTGAATACATTGTGCTTAGGTGAAATATCACCGTCCGCTCAGTGAAATTAAATCACATCTTGCTTAGTACTACTTAAATTAAAAACATGAGGCTCTAACTTTACATCCTCAGATTGCTTACAGTAACATCGCATAAAAACCAATACTTTTCTAAAATTTCCTGAACTAAACATTATTAAATATGTATTGGGTGCGTACTAAATTCTAACGCCACTATATTACTATTACCATTTTATAACAGAGTTGTGACAACGCACCAAAGTTAGCAATTTAAAATACATGCTCTAGCAACTCCTGTAATAACAATCTTACAGTAATCACAAATAAGCAACAGGCTGACTTCCTTGATCGTCATTCATATTCTGAATGTATGCCCTACCAACGCTGATAACGTGGGACTCGCAATGTTATCAAATAATAAATAACATACTAACTTCATAATCACATCCTTCTTATGTTACCATCAGAATATAAGAAACAGATTGACTACCGCAATTTTCATTCATATTTACAATAAGTGCTCTTTCAGCTCTAGTAATTTAAAATTCTAATTGTTACTTAACTATAGGTAATGAACTAACTTCCTAAATATTCATTAGTATTCACATTACCTATTCAACTTTATCTACAAAAACATGACTTAACACAAAGGTTATTCTATCCAAGGTAAAAATCATAATCTATAAGTAGTTTAGTTTATCCCGACTGTGCCCAAATTATACCATATAAATGGTGACGCCTGTAGATGGCACAAGTAATATTCACCAACAACATTCCCTAATATTAACATCCTATAGTCGCTACAAAGACCTAATTTTCTGGTGTATATATTATATTACACACAGAATTCATATTAGTATATTATAGCGTATTAAAGTTGTTATACCTATTTTTTAATTAAAATAGCAACATATATGTTTCAAATGGTATTAATCCGCAAAGTTCCCTATTTCAAATGTCATGGGTTCGCTACAAAGATGTCATCTCATGACTGCACATCTCAATGTAATATACTCAACTTGAAATTTTTTGTCAACATAGTTTTTTTACAAATCAGAACCCAAGTTTGACCCATAATCTACTGTGATGTTTTGGTTTTGTGTTAAATAATTAATATAAATATATTGGCTAAGCAACTAAGATCAGTCATTAGCCTTAAGGCATATAACTGTATAGTATACAAAAAATTACATCTAAGAAATTTCATTTGAATGTTTCCTTACATAGTGTACCTATGTTATCGTAATAATGTATTAATGGCTCATTTGTATATTCCAAGGATGTTTATTAATATTAATAGAGGGGAGTATCCATAAAATCCATTATTCGACATGGAGATCTTATTATTCGACATAAAGATCCTAAAATGTCTGATACCGTACAATATAAGGACAGATATGAGGACAAATATCTACTCCTTCCTATAAGAGTGACTTATAGTACATATATAATAGAACTTGTATAAAACTTATATGTAAAGGGGATAATGTTACCTCGCAGTTTTGCATCTAGTTTTAAGAATTGGCTTGATAGAGGCACGTTCATTAAGTCTTTTCCCTTTATCTGCCCTCAACCTCATAATCCAATTCACCTCTTCCTTTTCTATATGATTACGGTTATCACCTCCCCTCACAGATGGCACATTATAATCAATAACTTTACATAAAAATGTGTGATCCTGCCCTGCAGTATCTACATGTTTGGCTAATGCATTATTGAGATATTTAATCTTAATAGCATACAAGTGTTCTCGTATTCTGGTACGAAACATTCTATCTGTTTTGCCAATATAGAATGATTGGCAATGTTGGCATTGAGCCAAATATACTATATGGGCAGTTTCACAATTAGCTGAAACATGAAATGTGTATATTTGGCCAGTGTTTGGGTGCACAAAGTTGTTACCTGGTTCAATATATATACACAATATCTGCAGTTATTACATGGAACAGTACCGTTGTGTGTCTCCAATCTACCTTGTTTAGATGTATTACATAATATTCTCCTAAGATTAAACTTATTTTAAAATAAAAAGTGGGGTTTCTCGCCCGCAATATTCAGAATGTCATGATCCATAGTTAAAATACGCCAGTGATTGTTAATTAATTCTTTAATCTGACATAAATCTGTAGTGTAGAACATAGGTATTTTAACTATATTAACTGCTTTTTCATCAGTTTCATTATTAGAATATGCTGTTGCTGAAAAGTAAGGCGCTGCTTTCCCCTTCCTTAAATTTTGAATATTGTCCAATCCTGCCATTATTTCAATTTCCCTATATCCTCTTTTTATTAATCTTTGCTTGAAATAATTAATCTCTTGTTGATATCCTCCTTCACTGACATTTAGTCTGGATATATGCATGCTCTGTCCTTTAATTATATTTCTATAGATGTAATTAGGGTGCATGCTACGTTGGTGAAGGAGGGTGTTTTTATAACATGATTTTCTATATACTCCAGTGTTAACATACGTATTCATCACACGTTCAACAAAGACATCCAGATATTCTACTTTATGACTAGAGTGGGCAGATGTAAACTTCAAAAAAGTTGTCATGTTGTTTATGTGACTTAAAAAATCCTCTAGTTTGCAGGACTGCCCTCCCATAATAGGAAGACATCGTCCACAAAACGTCTATAAAAGATGACATATTCTTTGTATTGAGGTGTCAAAAATAGTTCATTCTGCTCCCATGCTGCTAGAAACATGTTGGCGTAGCTATTGGCACAGGATGTGCCCATAGCCACGCCATCACGCTGTATGTATAATGTTGACTCAAAAATAAATACATTATTCTCTAAAATGATTTCCAGAAACAGGCAAATTAAATCTATATCTGTATAATTACGATGTGTATTCAAGAAATCTTTAATTGTAATTATTCCCAGCTCATTGGGTATAACGGTAAATAAGGATTGTACGTCTAGTGTTACAAAGATGGTGTTTTGCTTTAAAGGTACTTCTTCAATGTATAAAGTCAGCAAAATAACCGCTAACCAAACTGGTAGATGCTCCGTTATTTACGTAAATAGAGTAAAAGCAAGTTCAATGTGGTAAAAACGGAGTCAAAGCAGGAATGTCCCAATAAAATCCACGTTTATTCTCAATAAAACCAATAAAACAGGATAAACGCGCTTTCGCTAGTATAGCTTCTTCAGATCCTTATAAAACCACTATTATAACATACATATATATAGCTGGATTCAAAAAACATTTTACCCAATCAAACTTCATGGTCAATTAAATAAATCCTTAAAGAAACATCTCATATTAGTGACTTACTACTGCATACTACTACAAGGTAAAAGTGCTTGTGTTAATAAAACTACTGACATAACAACCTATATGTACAATATGTATATAAACTAAAATATATATGTATACAGTATATAAAAAACCATACATATGAATCTATGTGCACATACACATTTTATAGTCATTTAATGTTACAACGTTTTTTCAATATAGGTTTTATGGATGCTCTCTCGTTAAGCCCCCTTACCTCTATCCGCCCTTAACGTTATAATCCATGCATTCTCTCTGGATTCAGTATGGTTCCTAATGTCTCCTCTACGTACACTGGGGACTATAACTTCAAGGGCTCAAAAGAGGAAGGTGCTTCTTGCATCTTTCTGTTTAACATGTTTAGCTAATGCATTGTTTACTAGTTGTTTCTTAATGTGGTATACATGTTCGCGTATTCTATCTCTAAAAATCCTATTTGTCTTTCCAACATAGAAAGACGTACATTGCTGGCACACAGCTAAATAAATCACATTAAATGTCATACAATCTGCTTTGGCTGAAGTTCTAAAATTTCTGCCTAAGTCTGGGTGGAAAAAAGTATCCCTGGTGTCTATATACTGACAGAAATTACAGCGTCCACATGGCTTAGTGTGTAAATCATCATCATGTACTTCCTTATTCTTAGGGTGACAGAGAATTCTCTTCAGATTCTTCCTATTACGATATAGGAAATAGGGTCTTTCACCTACTACCTTTCTTATGTCTTCATCTGTCTGTAATATTGACCAATTCTTAGAAATTATATTACTCAGTTCTACTCTATCACTGGTGTAAAAAGTAGAGATCTTAACTATAGATGGTTTATTATATAGTTTCCCTGTGCTTGTCTGTACTCGGACCAAAAAATGGTGCAGCTATACCTTCCCTGTGTCTAGTTGCTACTGCCAGTTGCTCATCTATCTCTCCTTCTTTATAGCCTCTATCTATCAATTTCTGCCTTAAACTGGCAAGATCATTTGTAAATCCTAATTCTGTTGGATTCAGCCTAGAGGCTCTCATTCCTTGACCCCTGATAATATTTCTGAACACAAAACTGGGATGCATACTTGATCTTATTAGTAAACTATACTTTACTAATAAGATCAAGTATGCATCCCAGTTTTGTGTTCAGAAATATTATCAACTGGCAGTAGCAACTAGCACTTTTACCTTGTAGTAGTATGCAGTAGTAAGTCACTAATATGAGATGTTTCTTTAAGGATTTATTTAATTGACCATGAAGTTTGATTGGGTAAAACGTTTTTTGAATCCAGCTATATATATGTATGTTATAATAGTGGTTTTATAAGGATCTGAAGAAGCTATACTAGCGAAAGCACGCTTATCCTGTTTTATTGGTTTTATTGAGAATAAACGTGGATTTTATTGGGACATTCCTGCTTTGACTCCGTTTTTACCACATTGAACTTACTTCTTCAATGTGTTTATACAGATCCATTAAAAATTGTTTCATGTCTTTCAATATGTGTATAACTCCATCCACCACTGACCTCAAATGCTTCTCTACGTATAATGAAAATGGCTCAGTGCACCAGCCTCTACCAGAGACTATGGGTCTCATGGGCGGGTTAACTCCATCTTTGTGAACTTTTGGGATCCCTTGTATATGGGGTTTCGTTGGATGTTCGATTCTCAAGAATTTTGCTACTTCAGTAGTAATGAGATGACTATTGACTAAATCTGCAATTGTATTACTGATCTCTGTCTGAATTCTTTCTACTTTTAATTTGTTAATAATACCATAAAATCTATTATCATTAAGCATTTCAGACATAGCATAACGATAATGTTCTATGTCCATAATAACCAAGGGACCACCTTTATCAGCTGGCCTAAACACTATGGTGTCATCTTGTTGTAACTTTTTTAAAACTTTCCTTTCATTCCAGTTTAAATTGTTCTTATATTTTGTCTTCTCACATGCTTTGTTAGCTTGGTTAGCACTATACAATCTACATAAATCTTCTTCCACCATATTATAAAATATTTCTACTGATGGATGATTTTGTGGAATATATTCACTTAACTGTTTGAATATTTTTCCACTCTGATTACCATCTTTTTCGCCAAACTGATAGCGAAGCATGACATTTCTGACAAAGACTTTTACATCAGTCAATACTTCTGTAAGCTGATTGGAAACAGTAGGAATAAAGCTAACTCCTTTGTTAAGTACACTAATTTCATAAACGTCAAGATCTCTATGTGAAATATGTGGGATCAAACGAAGACTGCCTAGTCTGGAATATTTCACATAGAGATCTTGACGTTTATGAAATTAGTGGTGATGGTAATCAGAGTGGAAAAATATTCAAACAGTTAAGTGAATATATTCCACAAAATCGTCCATCAGTAGAAATATTCTATAATATGGTGGAAGAAGATTTATATACATTGTATAGTGCTAACCAAGCTAACAAAGCATGTAATAAGACAAAATATAAGAACAATTTAAATTGGAATGAAAGGAAAGCTTTAAAAAAGTTACAACAAGATGACACCATAGTGTTTAGGCCAGCTGATAAAGGTGGTCCCTTGGTTATTATGGACATAGAACATTATCGTTATGCTATGTCTGAAATGCTTAATGATAATAGATTTTATGGTATTATTAACAAATTAAAAGTAGAAAGAATTCAGACAGATCAGTAATACAATTGCAGATTTAGTCAATAGTCATCTCATTACTATTAAAATAGCAAATTTCCTGAGAATCGAACATCCAACGATACCCCATATACAAGGGATCCCAAAAGTTCACAAAGATGGCGTTAACCCGCCCATGAGACCCCTAGTCTCTGGTAGAGGCTGGTGCACTGAGCCATTTTCATTATACGTAGAGAAGCATTTGAGGCCAGTGGTGGATGGAGTTTATACACATAATGAAAGACACAAAACAATTTTTAATGGATCTGTATAAACACATTGAAAAAGTACCTTTGAAGCAAAACACCATCTTTGTAACACTAGACGTAAACTCCTTATTTACCGTTATACCCAATGAGCTGGGAATAATTACAATTACAGATTTCTTGAATACACATAATAATTATACAGATATAGATTTAATTTGCCTGTTTCTGGAAATCATTTTAGAGAATAATGTATTTATTTTTGAGTCAACATTATACATACAGCGTGATGGCGTGGCTATGGGCACATCCTGTGCCAATAGCTACGCCAACATGTTTCTAGCAGCATGGGAGCAGAATGAACTATTTTTGACACCTCAATACAAAGAATATGTCATCTTTTATAGACGTTTTTGTAGACAATGTCTTCCTATTATGGGAGGGCAATCCTGCAAACTAGAGGATTTTTTAAGTCACATAAACAACATGACAACTTTTTTGAAGTTTACATCTGCCCACTCTAGTCATAAAGTAGAATATCTGGCTGTATTTGTTGAACGTGTGATGAATACATATGTTAACACTAGAGTATATAGAAAATCATGTTATAAAAACACCCTCCTTCACCGACGTAGCATGCACCCTAATTACATCTATAGAAATATAATTAAAGGACAGAGCATGCATACATCCAGACTAAATGCCAGTGAAGGAGGATATCAACAAGAGATTAATTATTTCAAGCAAAGATTAATAAAAAGAGGATATAGGGAAATTGAAATAATGGCAGGATTGGACAATATTCAAAATTTAAGGAAGGGGAAAACAGCACCATACTTTTCAGCAACAGCATATTCTAATAATGAAACTGATGAAAAAGCAGTTAATATAGTTAAAATACCTATGTGCTACACTACAGATTTATGTCAGATTAAAGAATTAATTAATCACTGGCATATTTTAACTATGGATCATGACATTCTGAATATTGTGGGCGAGAAACCCCACTTTGTATTTAAAAATAAGTTTAATCTTAGGAGAATATTATGTAATACATCTAAACAAGGTAGATTGGAGACACACAAAGGTACTGTTCCATGTAATAACTGTAGATATTGTGTATATATTGAACCAGGTAATAACTTTGTACACCCAGACACTGGCCAAATATATACATTTTATGTTTCAGCTAGTTGTGAAACTGCCCATATAGTATTTTTGGCTCAATGCCAATGTTGCCAATTATTCTATATTGGCAAAACAGATAGAATATTTCGTACCAGAATACCAGAACACTTATATGCTATTAAGATCTCAATGATGCGTTAGCCAAACATGTAGATAATGCAGGGCAGGATCACACATTTTTATTTAAAGTTATTGATTATAATGTGCCATCTGTGAGGGGAGGTAATATTCGTAATCATACAGAAAAGAAAGAGGTGAATTGGATTATGAGTTTGAGGGCAGACAAAGGGAAAGGACTTAATGAACATGCCTCTATCAAGTTGATTCTTAAAGCTAGATGCAAAACCGTGAGGTAACATTATCCCCTTTACATATAAGTTTTATACAAGTTCTATTATATATGTACTATAAGTCACTCTTATAAGAAGGAGTAGATATTTGTCCTCATATCTGTCCTTATATTGTACAGTATCAGACATTTTAGGATCTTTATGTCGAATAATAAGATCTCCATGTCGAATAATGGATTTTATGGATACTCCCCTCTATTAATATTAATAAACATCCTTGGAATATACAAATGAGCTATTAATACATTATTACGCTAATATAGGCACACTATGTAAGGAAACATTCAAATGAAATTTCTTAGATGTAATTTTTTGTATACTATACAGTTATATGCCTTAAGGCTAATGACTGATCTTAGTTGTTTAGCCAATATATTTATATTAATTATTTAACACAAAACCAAAACATCACAGTAGATTATGGGTCAAACTTGGGTTCTGATTTGTAAAAAACTTCATGTTGACAAAAATTTTCAAGCTGACTATATTACATTGAGATGTGCAGTCATGAGATGACATCTTTGCAGCGAACCCACGACGTTTGAAATAGGGAACTTTGCGGATTAATACCATTCGAACCATATATGGCACTATTTTAATCAAAAAGTAGGTATAACAACTTTAATACGCTATAATATACTAATATGAATTCTGTGTGTAATATAGTATATACACCAGAAAATTAGATCTTTGTAGTAACTATAGGATGTTAATATTAGGGAATGTTGTCGGTGAATATTACTTGTGCCATCTACAGGCGCCACCATTTACATGGTATAATTTGGGCATAGTCGGGATAAACTAAACTACTTATAGATTATGATTTTTACCTTGGATAGAATAACCTTTGTGTTAAGTCATGTTTTTGTAGATAAAGTTGAATCTGAACTATGTATTTAATATAAAATAGGTAATGTGAATACTAATGAATATTTAGGAAGTTAGTTCATTACCTATAGTTAAGTAACAATTAGAATTTTAAATTACTAGAGCTGAAAGAGCACTTATTGTAAATATGAATGAAAATTACGGTAGTCAATCTGTTTCTTATATTCTGATGCTAACATAAGAAGGATGTGATTATGAAGTTAGTATGTTATTTATTATCTGATAACATTGCGAGCCCCAAGTTATCAGCGTTGGTAGAGCATGCATTCAGAATATGAATGACGATCAAGGAAGTCAGCCTGTTGCTTATTTGTTATTACTGTAAGATTTTGTTACAGGAGTTGCTAGAGCATGTATTTTAAATTGCTAACTTTGGTGCGTTGCCACAACTCTGTTATAAAATGGTAAAAGTAATATAGTGGCGTTAGAATTTAGTACGCACCCAATACATATTTAATAATGTTTAGTTCAGGAAATTTTAGAAAAGTATTGGTTTTTATACGATGTTACTATAAGCAATCTGAGGATGTAAAGTTAGAGCCTCACGTTTTTAATTTAAGTAGTACTAAGCAAGATGTGATTTAATTTCACTGAGCGGACGGTGATATTTCACCTAAGCACAATGTATTCAACTTAAAAGGCACAAAATGCAGTTTGTTTAAAATCTTGCTAAAAGGTTTTTTGCACTTTTTATAGTTTTCAGAGTTAATATCAAGTTTTTAAGGTAGGGAATCCGGTTCATATTCATGAACTTATACCGAACTTTTATGAAGTTATTTAGATTGTTATAAGTTGTACTTAAAAGCAGTTAGCGATAATGTTTTTTACATGCTATAATCTGTTATGTTTTATGAGAAGTTAGAGGGACATATAAGAATGATATAGAATTTATACATATATATACATCTAGCATTATAATAATGCAGTACCTTTAAATTTTTAATTGATATGATTGATCTAACATATCACGTGAAAGTGCACTATAAAAGTTTAATTGAAAAGCATTTGAAAAATAACGGTCTGAAGAAGCATTTGCGAAAGTGCTAACCTCTGAATATTCAATAAACTGGCTTTGTTATTTTAAACAAAAATCCTTGTCGATTCGTATGGATTAAGTAATATGTTTTCTTTTGTAAGAGTGGGTTTGGTCGTGGTCACCTTCCAGCATCAACAGCATTATTTGTGAGTTTTACCTTTATATTTACTGACTGGAAGGAGTTTACTTCGCCGGGAACTTTTCATATATTTTCGTGGTTTTCTTGTGAACCTATGTCAACAGTTCTTAGGGGCCTATTACTACAGCTGGTATAGAAGGAGCATGTAATATAATGGCAGCAATACTGCCCAATACTTTAGCTCACATCACAGACGTAATACCCTCTTGTAGCCATTCCCTACATCCACACCTCAATATAGCACGTCAATGACAACAACATTGATATGTGAAGTGATCATAGGACACTATTAGATTGATGGCCAACATTATACGACATTCTAGTCATTATCATAAAATGAAAGTAAAAATGCTTATATGTATATTATGGAAGATAGTAAGACTATCATGCATATGTGTATATTTGCTGAATTGCGTTACATTCTGCTACTGTCCATATGGAACATGTGCACCACACCATGACAGTATTAGCAATCACACATACAGTGGTCTGGGGATGGCTTGCATAGGCTCATGGAAGGACTCTGTTTCATGATGTGTGCATACATATTTGACATAAGGACATCCTGCACTCCTCTGCAGGAAGGATGTCATGTGGCCACAGGACGAAGGAGGATGTATGGGGCTACATGAATGTCACCCCAAGTGAAATGAAGAGTTATTCCAAAGACTACACAATGACCACAAAGTACTAGCAACCAAACACACAGCAGTACACTGGGCCTGATATGAACATTACACTTGTGTAGTCACAGAATATGAATGCCATGCGATGTCACAGTTGCAACACCACACATTTCAGACTATAACACTGTCATGTTGCTGTTTATGGAGTATGACAGCATCACTGTATGCTGAGGAGAGCATGTAGCGAGCACTGTAAGGCCTAGATGTTAAGTCATATCGCTGTGTAAAATTGTCTCATAAGTGATAGTTTTATGTACATACATGCAAGTAGCTTGCTGTCAGATTAGAACACATATATATGTAGTTAAAGTAGACTGCAAACACAGTAGTTAATGTTACTGCCACAGCACAGGTTTGTCTTGAGTACATCACAGTGGCTTGGACAGGATATCACACCATATTGCAGCAAGCTGCAATTTTGTTGGAATGTTGAACATAGCTGTGGACTCGCATATCATTCTGAAACTATTTACAGAGCAAATAAGAGCGCATATGAAGAAGGCATGAGAATATGAGAAATGGTGGCTCATGGTGGCTCATCATCCACTGCAACACCTGATCTTCAGGTGTGTGAAAGGTATGGTGAAGTGCATGATCACCATAAAGCCCAGAAGTTGCAGTCAGGCTAGAATGCAGCATCGAGACTGGATCTCTCTGTAGGCTGGAAAAAGCGATACTGAAGTGTGTCCAGCTCTGCTCAGAAGAAAACTATTTGATGAAGATGCAGAAATGAGTTCTCCTAGTTTGCAAAGACTCCCAGTTCCTCCAAAAACAGAAAGGTCCAGGGCAAAGATGGTGCCAGGGAGTCCGTCAATAAAGCCACAGGGAGACAACTATCCAGGTAAGGAAAAACATGGAATTCTCCTTCAAACAAGACCTCTCCCACACTACAAATATCAATTTTTTAAACTCTAGGTGTAGAATATAAATCAAATGGCAGCACTTTTTACTGAAAGTAATCCCCATGGAGCATAAACTGAAGGAATCCCTCATGCAGATTACAGACACTAATGTATAAAAAAGTATCCACTGTTCCAAGCAACATCATCAGTATACCCTACTGCAGCAGGGCCATGATCCTTTGGACAGCCATCAGATGCAACTTGACATATGAGATTTCCTCAGTGAAGATGCTGTACCCCGGGATGGAACCAAAGTCGCCTACTGCCTTTGGAACTAACAGGAGGTGAGAGGAGAATCCCTTGACTGTTTCTGAATCTTCTATGAGGACCTCAGACACTAATGTGCCAGAAAGAAGCCATGATATCTTACAAAACACCACAGCGGCCACTGGAGAACACCAAAAATAAAGAAAAAGTCCTTGAATAGCGTCAAAAAGTTTTAATATGCTTTCGTCAACTGACTTCTTTGGAATACAATACAACTCCCCTTACAAATCATTTTATATACCAGAATCCAGAATAAATCAATATATTAATACCAATTTAAACCTTTCAATTGGATAAGACAAAATACTTTAAAATACACATAAAAACAAAATTATATTTGAATTCATTTTTGTTTGTGTGTATTTTAAAGTATTTTGTCTTGTCCGTGAAAAAAACTTGCAAGAGAAGGGCCAAAAAGCTCCAAAGGAAATGTGGCAAGAGAAGGGCTAAAAAACTCCAAAGGAAATGCGCAAGAGAACTATCTGGAGTTCTTAGAGCTCAAGTGGCAAGTTTTATTTATGTGCAGATGTTAGTCCAGGCTTAAATGAAACTGTTTCAGTAAAACGCCTGTTAAAATACAGATGTATTTAGATATTTATGCTATGTTATTTTATGCTTATAGTACATTTTATATGTTTTCAAAATGTATTGTTGAATGTATATTTTAATGCTAATATGTTTTTCTGATTGGTAGTTCAATTAATGTCACTTTCAGTAGGTTTAAATGGATGAAAAATGTATGAAGTTCTAAGAGTAAAAGAATGAAAGCACTTAAGTATTTGGTGTGTTGTATTTTTTCGGGTGTATCTTGGTGGTTTTGGGTCGCATTTCCTTTGGTATGTTGTCTTGTCCAGTGGCCGTTGTGGTGTTTTGTAATAAGTTTATTCTCCACATTGCTGTTTTTTAAGCCATGATATCTGCTGACACCATGCAGATGGAAACACTCCTACCCTAAGGGTCACATTTAGGAATGTGATATCTCAGATATGAATTCAAGATGGTGGCTTATTGACAATACCTGTGTGCCAGATTTCCAGGGTTAAAGATTCACTCCTGACATCAACTTACCACATGTGCAGGTTTCCATGCTCTCCTTACCATATGAATAGACTTTTGCATGCTCCCATTATGTCTGTATACTTCTACTGGGTGTTCCAGTTTCCTCTCACCACCATAATACATACTGGTGATTGGTTAAATTAAATTCCTTTTTAAACTATAAATGGTATTCACTCTTGCCCTTGTGGTCTTCGTCATAACTGAAAGGGTCGATGGGTTAGTCCACTAACCTAAATAAACATTACCACAATCCAGCATAGGCTAGAATCCCCCAATCCCTTAAGAACAAGGAACTGGAGCGAAGCCTAACCACTACATTTGTCCAAAAGGAAGAACAGGGTCTGCTGCCCCTTGAAGAACAGCGCATGAGCCTGCTCCATGAGCTGTGCGGAGATCACCTGGTTATTTAGTGAAGCTTTTTTCTATATGAACACCTACAATCTGCAAGATGTGGCTATCTGAAACAATGTCCAACATTCATGCATCCCTGGTTAAGGTTCTCTAAACTGACACAAACAAATCTAGCCTCACAAGTGCAATCCTGAATGTAGATCTACTATGGTTGTGTCTATCTAACCTTTCTTCTCAGAATCACTGGTGAAGATGACAAACTGGCTGATGCTTGGGAGCCTTTCATATTCCATAAGAAGGCTCCTTCTCATGGAAATGGACTAATGTAGAAGAGGAGGAAACCAGATGACCAGGTTTATCAGAGTCTCTCCCTAATGGTCAGAATCTGTTTCTTCTTTTGCAAGTTTTCCACAAGGTTTTGGGAAGCCTGTCCAAAAACAACTTAAAAAAGAAGGCATGCAGAAAGGCCATTTTTCAGTCATCCTAAAAGAAGCACAGCCTGACACACACCATTCAAAGCAGACTTATCTCTAAGCATGTTACCTTGGTCACAGTGACAACACAGTCAAGCAGATTATGCGGAAGGTCATTGAGAAAGCAGATGCAATGGTCTTGTGGTGAGAGTCTCTGGCCTTAGAATGAAGACATTTTTGCCAGCTTTTACAGAGTCTTACCTACAAGGTATGGTTGTATGTGGGACACGTGAAACAGTTTCGGGAACACAGGGAGGAACAATATGGCAAAAAGAGCATCTCTTATCCACCCATTCACAGCTTTGGTCTTCTCAAGTAGGAAAGCAGCATGGTACTGTGGCCTCGGACATATGCTTGGTAAAACAGATAATAAAAGAATCTGCTCAGAATGTCACTCCACTCAGCTGGGGTTTGTAGAGGGCATCAGCCTTTTCTGGAACAGGAGCTATACAATCAAGATTATTATAAAATACATGAATAGCATCATTTAGGAAAATACTAACCAGGAAGATGATGTACATCTCCTCAGCATTCTGAAACAACAGTTTACATTTATAAGTGGAAGATACTACAGACGAGTTCACAGATGACACCATAAGTGTGGATCTCTTCAAATGAAGTAATTTGGTGAAGATCTATAGGGAAATCTCATCTATGTCAGTTTCAGAAATAAAGATCCCATGATTCTCAGAATACTTCTCTCAGGCAGAAATGGGGGCAGCAGAGATATATATATCACTTTCACATAGATGGCTAGACTGAAACAAAGACACCTGTGGCACTCCTATATTGTCTGCATCTTCTAGGCAGTAAACTAATTATCTGTGCAGGTCTCAAGTGATCTGTTAAGCACAAGAATACTTCAAATGTCTGGGCTTTTAAAGCACCAAACCCAAACAATTTACAACAAGTAATAATAGTCCTGACATCCGAACTGTGCAAGAAACAGAAAAGATCTGGAGACAACAAGGACTATGAAGTCAAAAGAGATTAAGAACTGTCAAGCTGAATTTAACTAAATTGGAAATCATAAGTTACCCACTGTTCAGGGCCTTCAAAGACAAATATGGAATTATATGGAGTCCATCTGCAGCAGACTGCTATATTCATCTGTAGCAGTTCTTTAAATTATTAAAACAAGTTCTGAGAAACAGGCTATGAAAGGAAGGTAGACTGATAAGGAATAAATCCTTGCAGGACTGCCCTTCTGAAACCTGCCAGGATGCAGAATGGATGTTCACGCTACAATATTTGACAAATGTGCGATGCAGATAGAAAGCTATTTGAAATATGCCAAAGTAATCTTTGTATTAAATTTGCTTAATGCCAGAACAAAAAAAAGCCTGTCAAGTCTGCCCTTTTAGATGTGTTTAATATTCTACCTCCCCTTCCATATTCTCCTGTTCACTTACGCTTCCTTTGTCTATCACACACCATCTTGAATGCCTCTGTGGATTCTTTCACCAACATGCAATCCAATACTTCATTTCACTAGTTTCTTTGAAAAAGTACTTTCAGGGTTCCAATGAGTAGTTAGCCCTTAGATTCTGCTGCCTGTAACCCTCCATCTTTCAGTGTCCTTCCTGATCAGAATGACCCCTTCAAACATGTCTCCTCAGGTTCTCCTTATCACAAGTGAGAACAGCTGTCGCTGCTCCAGCCTCTGATCACATTCCTTCACTTTCATGAGTATTTCTATTAATTATAATCTGAATTCCTTCCAGCAGCATGATGCATTATCCAGGTCCTATAGAGTGGAAACATTACCTATTTAATTTTATAATCTATCCCACTTAGGATACTCCCCAGCAATATGTGTGTTGCTGCCAGTGTCCTCTCACTTTGCTCTCAGTGGTCTAAACTAAAGCTACTCAGATCAATTTCCAGTTCTGTTAACAATTCCACTTTCCCCAGCTGATGAATTTCATCAGGGTTGCTACTGCCTAAGTGCAATACTTTACAGTTATTTGCACTGTACTTCATGTGCCAACCTTTTCCAGTCCTTTATTGGACTCTTTTAGTCGTCTTTCACTGATACAGCTATCTTTGCACGGTCAGTAAAGACATTAATCCTATTTTCTACCTCCTCGGATATCGCTGGCAATGGGAAAAGAATGTGTTCTCGCCTGCTTATGGATGCGCAGGTCTCAGCAGTGATGCTGCTATAAATGTCAGCTGCACACCAAAAAAGCAAATCTAGACCAGGAGACTTGTAGTGCAGTTTGGCTCATCTGTGACCTTCAACCTTTTGACCTACTTCACCTAAGGGTACAAGCAACTGTGATTAAAAAACACTAATATGATGGAAGCTGGGAAAACTGCTGAGAGTTAGTTAAGAATACGTAACTCTGACAGAGTGAGTGAAGTCTGCAGGTGCCTTTCAGCAAGGTATACAGAAAAGCCACACTAAATGGAAAGAAACAATATTTTTTAAATGCAGTTGTTGCTGTATAAAATACAAAAATGTGAATAATACAGAATATGTGAACGCTTTCAGTGGAAATATAGCACAACTTTTAAAACAGAAACTGGCTTCTCAAGTGTGCACATATTCATAATGCCTAAAGCTCGGCAACCCTTGAAATATTATTTTAAGTCAAAGGATGCATTACCTTATTTGGACTACAGCTACCTCTCCTGAGTTATATGACTGTGAAAAAAGGAAACTTTATATTTAAAATTTCAAACAAACACAAAAAACAGCATATAACTCCTTTAAGCAGGGAAGCAAGTGTTAGTTCATTATTTTCTGCTTTTGAAACATGTACAGTGGACTGCAGCTCTCGAGACAAAAACTTAAGCCTGGAGTCCATCACTTATGATAGTGTGCAGTGTACTAGAAAAATAAGAAAGAGAAAAACAGAAGATACAATCCAGTATAATCTGGAGCTACCAGTGACAGGGGCAGATAAACTACTAGATGGCATGATTACTTATACTCTATGCAAGCACACACCTGTGTAGATACTCAATTTTACAATTAATTTTACAAATTGTGTTACTTCATTTATTTCAAGTAACTAGATTAAATTAATTATTAATTTCAAAAGCAAAACAGTTTATTAGTATAACGATAGTTTATTACTATAATGATAGTGTATTAGTATATTATTAGTATAAGAGTATGTGTACACATCTAGTAATATGTACTGACATCTCAACTGCTGTCATCGGCCTCTTGAAGAATGACTGCCTTATGCTACTGCTACCATATATGTATTCAATAGCAGTCTAATTTTAAGAAGAAAATATCTTTTTGGTGTCCCAATTTGGTCTGGCTAGTGGCAGTGCCCTACCAAGATGAGACAGTAGGGGATGTCAGTACTAAAGAGATATCATTAAACCCTCCTGAAAAAGATGTTTGTGTGCATGCATGAAACAGTAACAATGGAAAGATTTCACTTATTGAAAAGACTAAAAGACAGTTGGCAGGCAGCAAGTTAGACCAATATTCTGGGGAGCAAGTGATTGTGACTCTGCTCTCCAGATGGTCAACATAAACTTTACTTGAGTGTGGCAAGCACTGGCTATTACCAGAGTCAATAATGTATATTTACAATATAGTGTTAAGGACAACCATGCATCACACACACACACACACACACACATTTTATATATATATATATATATATATATATATATATATATATATATATATATATATATATACACACATATATATATATATATATATATATATATATATATATATGTGTGCGTGTGTGTGTGTGTGTGTGTGTGTGTTGGAACCCATGTCTATTACAGGTCTGCTATCATCATCCTTGAGAACAGTTTTATTTTTCAGATGGTCCATTTATTAGAAAAGACCTTCACAACCAAGCTGAGGATTTCCCATGTATAAGCTCCCAAAATGAAGTGACAGAGTTATTACAAAATACTTCACCTCCGACTGTAGATCCAAGACTCAAAATGTACATTTGAGTTCTTATTGTGTTTTATGGCTAAAAGTCCACTTATGATGCTTAAAGGTGATGTACACGTTTCTTTGTTATATGACTTTAATATATTTTATGGTGATCAAAGCTCCTAAAACAGTCAATGGTCAAAGTAACATAGCTGCCTGCTTTGGAAAGCATCTGTTACAACAGATTGCTCCTATAACCTAGTGATGTTAGTGCAACACGTGGACATACACCATGTCCTAAACAAAAACATAGGGGCATACAATGTCGAGAACCATCAAGAATCCTAATAAAAGTTCACCCGTACTAGAACTTAAAGTTAACTAAACTTCAGACAATGTCTGGGCTTGTACAGACAACTTGCAACTGTTTTTATTTCTCTCTCACATTTTCAAAGGAAAACTGATAGCTAAGCTCCAGTCTACAGCATTGTCCTCACAGTCAAATTCATTTGCTAACCCAATGCCATCAAAACTGTAGCTTTTTGTAGAAAGGGTGCTTCTATCTTTGACACTTGTAGGCTGGAGACTTTAACAATTGCTACAAAAATACTACTTACTCTGCAATGAGCTCTGAATTCCTGCTCCTGACTTTTGAGGTTTTCATTCATACCAACCAATGCCCTTAGATTCAGCAGTATACTAGAAAAAACAAGAGATGAACAAAAGCAATTTTTATTTTATTCTTCCTATGATATTAATGATAAATGTTAACTGAAAATAATACTCATACATTTAGCTTGATTTCTCTAAAGGTAAGGCATTTATTTATGCATTCCTCCATTCTTTTAGTTTAACTTTTGTTAACAAATTGCAACCATGACCTAAGCCAAAAGTACAAGAAAGAACAATCACTCATGACTGAATAATGCAATAATAAAAATCATTTTCAGCTAGCTAGTAGAATAATCAGACATAGAGCATCAAATCAGAACAATCAGCCTAAGGTCTAGAGTGAAAACAGACAAATATTTATTTAAAGAAAATATAAAGAAATGATAAAATGACAAAAACTTTTTTTTTATTTGGCTTTTGTTCTTATACCCATCAACCATCAAATCTCCTCTCAATCTGTCAGAACCTATCTGTTCCCTTCCCCAGGAATTTTGCCCAGTGTCAGATTGAGAGTTGTCAAGACAAGACAGACACAGAGAATGATGGTGCTTTATACCCTGGTCAGCATCCTAGCAATGAGGGAGATACTGTAGTGGCCTAATCTCGCTCTTGGGTGAGGGTAGGGGGATGTATGATCTGTGTCACTGCAGATTCCCACAATGCTTTTCTCACTTTGGAGCACACTTCAACACAGCTGTGTTGAAATCTACCCTCAGCTGGTGGCTTGATGACCCAAACATGCACTCGCAAGCTGGATTTCCCACCCACCTCTGAGGGACTGTGTAATGTACACATGTCTTCCCTCCACCTCTCACCCCTCTACAACATGCATGTTCATCCTCCTCTGACTACGCTGTCAGGCATATTGAGCTGCTAAATTAGATTCACCTGGGTTGTAGTCTGTTTTATCCTTTGATGGTACTACAGCCAGGTATAAAATGACCAAAAGAAATGTTTATATTCTAAATTGTGCATAAAGTAGTGCACTGAAATACTTCCTTTACTTAATTATGGGAGTAGAATCTTGGTTTTAACCATCCTAAGGATAAAATAAAAAACTCTCATCCATGTCTGTAAACATTCTGAGACCATCCTTGCACACTTGTGAGTTAAGTGATGACTACATTAGCACTTTTTATGAAACTACATTTTAAACAATACTTCTTCCTCAAGTCATTACTCTTGGAAATATCATTCCACCACAAGGAAGCACACTGTTATAATGCCATCAACTGTTTTGATGGAGTGTCTCTTAACCAGGTTAACATAGTCACATAACTAAGTATTAGAGAAAGTCCTCTGAATCGTCAGTTCATTGTTATCAGAAGCACAACCCTGAAAGGGGGGAACAAGAAAGTAGCAAATAAGACCGACACGGAGAAACACAGACAGAACTAAGGCCTGTCTTTAATGCTACACTGCAAGTCTTAGGTTAAAGTTATGTCAAGTACAAGTCTGCACTTTCAGACAAAGCATAGATGGAAGGTGGGCTTTATGCTTGCTGAATGAGGCCCTTCGAAAAATCTGGTGTAACGCATGTAACAACTGGGCAGTATCAGTGACTCATCAGGCTACAAAAGTATCTCTGAAGCTGCACAATCAACAGGCTGCAAATTCTATTCTAGAGACAGCAGTAAAGTATGAGGATGATGCAACATATATGCATATATGTCTTTGAATATTTGGTGCCTTTAGCCTTACTCAAAGGCGTACATGCATAACATATAGTCTGTTTTCCTGTATATGAAGTTTGAAAGTAAAGCCGATATAGCAGGTGGCACTATACCCTATGTCTTGCATTATAGTTTCATATTCTCAAATACCAAACATACCATGTTATTAAAAGTAAGAGAAATTTATAGAAGGATATAGTCCTGACTACAATGCAGGCATCCCCAGGCTACATTAGTGGCCTGGGTATCTGAGGTGCTGGGAGGGGAGGATGGGTGCCCCTGTCCTAGAAAGAGGGAAGGGAGTATGCGTGTGGGATACAACACAGCTACATTTCCCATGCAGAGACTGTGGAAGCAATTGTCAAACATTTCTTTGGTGGCAGGGAGGGCAGCTTGCTGACATTAGACCTTTGCTGAAGCGAAGGGTGGCTTGGTGCAGTCAACCCATTGAATGTCCCACCCAGAGGGTGTTAAGAGTGTGTGCACAGGAGGTGGAGAAGAAACTCTTACCCAGTATTCCCCCATATAAATGAAGCTCTCCGCACCACTCTAAGCATGATGAGTGGGCCATGCCTCCTTCACGACATTCCTTCCCTGCCTAATTCTTCCAATGCCAGGAGTGTCAACTAAATCTTAGTAGTGTGGGGCTGCAATCAGGACTCTAGCATTCTGCGTCAGAGAGTTGGGCTTAATATGAGCAACTTGTAACCAATAACTGAAGAAAAATGTTGAATAAAGGCAGAAATTCCCCAAAATTGAAGAAATCACTCAAGGCTTTGAGGGAATTCAAATAACCAGTATGAGAAATAAGAAAAAAAAATGAAGACAGCTGTCAACATCTGGTCAAAAACTGAAGATGATATTGCCTTGCAAGTGATCAACATAAGCTTGACCCCAAAAGTGGACTCTGATGGAAAATCTGCACTAATAAGGGGAATGAGGAAGGTAAGTTATCCATGTTTTAGCTATTTTATAAAACAGGTACTGTCACAGTGCAGCACAACATTATCCATATGTTTTGCAAGGAGGCAAAGAAAAGGACGACGGCATACCTTGAATCTGCACGGGACTCTACAACAGCTAACTCAGCAAGTTCTTTGTTCAGTCTTTCAGTATAATGAACAACCTAAAACAAAAGAATAAAACAAGACAGAATGAAAAGAAATATAGGTCAGCTCATAAAACCAAAAACAGCACTATACTTGTCTAATATTTCCAATATCTAAAAACGGAAAAGTATAACAAAATTAATAGTAAATATGTACACTGAGGTTACGTTTCTCATTAATGTAGTTTGACTTTAAAGAGTGTTTCCACTCAATGGACTAAGCATACCAAATTTCAAAGTGAGAGGAATGGCACCTTTGGCATAACAAAGTCATTTCATTATGCAGATTAAAAACAAATCTGCTGACTAGCCTTAGTTCCATGCAGTCCAGTTTATGAAATAAAACAGTTCATATCATTACTGCAAATTAAATGCATTTGCAACCCAAGAACCAGTAAAAAAAAAGGAGTAAGTGCTGCCAACAAACTCAAACAATTCAAACACTGGCAAATTACATTTTTGCACATACATCCAGTCAAACAAAAACATATTTATGGGTTTAAATTAAAATGTTACTTTATTAAATGACTCTTTATATTTGTGTTGTAATTCAATCTTGGGGGCATAAATACATCTAAAAGAACTTGTCAATATTACTCCCTAATTTAAATTCTGTGTACCACCTCTCTCATCATCAATAGCATGATCATTCACGTAAAACACAAACTTTTTAAAATGATTAAAAATGGAAGAATTTTTAAGTAAAGCACCAGTTTCATTTATTCTCGTTATATCATTTACATATTTATATATTCTTTCCCTCAATCTTCTCCTATTATTGACTATGCAGAAAGCTTCACGGGTAGCACAAGCAGCAGTATAAGTCTACAGGAACACAACTTTTTTATGATTTTACATCTTTTAATGACAAACAAGGTTCTGGTCCTGCTTTTTCTGACGCTTTCTCTAAAATATCAAAATCTGCAGATATAACATTGCAGTAGTTTTTTTTATTACATAACATTACAGCATGCTAATGCGTGTTTGAAAGACATAACCCTATTTTGTCAGTGTCCAACATATCCTGATGTATTTTGACTATTTCCTTGCTCATTCCCAATATTAGATGCATTACTTAACACACCATTAATGCAATGTTCATGACAAGCTCTAAATTAATGTGTCACCCAATTGCATTTTACATACTAGCAACATTTCAACTGAAGTCAAACTTTTTACCCTGTACAATTGACTCAATAATATTTTTCACATAATCATTGTACATACTTTATAATCAATACAAGTGAATAAGCTATCCATATTAAATTTCTTAAAAACAGTCATATCCAAAAAGTAACCTTATTATTGTGTGTGAATTTCAAAAATTCAGTTGTGCTGTTCATAAAATAAAAAAAAAATCTACTTTTAATACCATTGTTCCATTTTAAAACAATATTGTCAATAAATGATTATAAAAAGTCACCATATCGAAAAAGGACTGTTATAAGCAATGTTCTTCTCCCACAGCAAGAGGTTCTCCCATTCGATTCTCGGCTGGAGCGACTTCTGTGTGAAGTCTGCATGTCCTTCTCATGGTCGAGTGGCGTTCGAAAGACATAAATAAATTGGCGTGCCTTCGTTGAAGGTTGGGCATCGAGCTGGCACCTCGGCACTGTAAAAATCTACTGCCAATCATTAGCGGACCGGAGTTCTGCTGGAGCGACCCTTAACCAGGAAAAGCCGAAAGAACAACAACAACATAAGCAATGTTCTTCTCCCAACACATCTTGCTAGGGTGACAAAGTTGATGCCATCATGGCACCCATGGTCACGACTATTAGCTATTGGAAAAACCTTACCACTAAAAGGGAAAAAAATATTAGTTAAAAATATTCAGTGCCTTTCATTACAAACGATCTCACTAACAAGATAATCCCATTCCAATAAAAAACTGGTTACCCATTCCATTCCAAAATCACGAGAAATATCAGAATAAGGACTGGACTTCAACTATTAATAAAATATGCATATTTTACTGTTTTTTTGCATTACATTTTTGAGGATGGTCAGTTTTTTTTTTTTTTTTTTGGAAACAGTTCCATTTTTGTAATACTTAATTGTATTTATGTTTAGTTTATTATTATTTTTATTTTAAATTTGTTAACTTGGTAAGTGGGCAGGTGGGACAACCACTTTCAGCCTCATCCCAGGGCAAACATGGCAATTATAGGATACAAAATAATTAGTCAACAGTTCAGACATAAAAAGAGACTGCATTGGACATTGAAGTTAACAGAAATGCAACTGTATAGGTCTTTTTTCAGTATCCTTGAGTAAAACATTTTAAGAGTCCATTATACAAACAAATTACAAACAGTTCTATCACTATTCTGAAGATACAAGAAAAAGAACCCATACAACATTAAAAAGATTACTAGTTGTTGGTTAGTGGGAGACATAATTACTGAGTGTTTTACAATTCAGTATTTTTACTAGTCAGTGTTTTGTGCAGTCTTTTTTGTTTATATAGTTTGATGTTTATTGTTTTGTGTTTGGTACATTTCATGATATAATCATACACTCACATATACATTTATAAATACATAGGTATGTGGGATATTTACTATATAAACCACTTATGCAATAAATAAAATATGGGTGCATACTAAATTATCCATGTGCAGTACACGGAGATTCATAAATAAGACCATTCAAGCACTGGCACTATCTTGATCCAACAAGCATTACAAACAGCATTTTTTCCAAGCTGACAAGATTCCTGCGCTCCCTTCTCACCTCTGCAATTTAATATATCAAGTTCTGGATTGCACAGAAGTGATGAAAAGGACCAAAACTCTTATGTCACCATTTCCCAATCTTAACAAAACATAGTACATACCATTCCTTTACAAAGTAAGTGAAAAATATGCAGCTATCCACCGACATTCACTATGCATAGGTGATATGCATACATTAAGTAGGTACGCAAGTGCAGAAAACATTTAGGAAATAAGACAATGTCACTTCGTTACATTTATACAAAACCTCTTGCATTCTAAACCATAATAATAATAAAAAGAACCTCATTCAAGTGCGTGTGCATTTTTTTAATAAGGAAGTGTCAGTGTTTTCTTTTTTATGCAATTAAAAAATTGTTTCAAACTCTGAAGAAACATGAAGTTCTTGAACTGGAGTGATGAGTAGTACTCTAATTGCACAGAACGAAAGCACTCATTCTTTTTCTTAAGCTGTTAATGTCTGGATAAGCTTTCATTTGAATTTAAAACTTTATTAGTATTTTTTGAGTACTCTCCCTAGCCTAGAGCTTGCTAAGAGTTTGTTTGTTTTATTTCATACCCTAAGCACTGTTAAATCCAGGTTACAGCACAGTTCATAGTTCATAGATTAGTACTAGGCTAACTGTCCTTGTGGGCTATTTAAAGCCTAGCCAATTACCCAATGTCAGAATCAAACCCTGCACCTTTTGTCTGTAAGGTAAACACCTTAACTATTATGCCAACCTCCCACAGCAGTTGTAGATAAACTATTTGTACATCTAAGCCTATTCACAGATTCAGAGAGTCAACAATCTGAATGACAGATATCTAAACATGTAGCCAACTTTATATATTTTATTTGCATACTTTGATTTTCGATCCTAGCAGTTCACACAGTCTATGAATTTCTAGTCCTCAGAGCTTGAAAATTCTGTATAGTTCCCTTCATAAGACAGTATTAAGCTGCTATAAACAAACACAAACATGCATTTAAATTCAATTTTACTTGCAGCTATTAAGGCCCTCAATCTGCTTGTTTGTAACAAGTGCAGTATACTGACCCCTAATAATCACTGTGGGGTGTAAGGTGCTATGATTCTGGAGCATTATGGGAGAAGGAGTCCACACACATGCTCTGAATGGAAGAAGCCATGTTCCAATTTTTATTAAAGGGAGTTCCAGAAGCACGATGAGAAAGACACTGGCTTCTGACACAAGGGGACAGAGCTTGATGGAAAAGACTAGAAAATGTCCATGGGAATCAAACTGAAACAGGCAAAGCAGCTGGCAAGTTTAGATAGCCTATCATGAATGTTTTCAGAGGCACACATTGTCCTGAAAAGACTAAAATGAAATGACATGAAATTATCAAAGTTTCAATTTAATTTTGCTTGGAAGAGGAGATGTGCTGGACTTAGATACAGAGACATAACTAGCACCTTAAGTAAAGCTGACTTTCAATTTGCATTTGTAGTTTGTGTGTGTTCTGTGGAAGCTGGTGATATAAATAGTTCTCCTTTACTAATGAAAATAGGTCAGAAAGTCTCGCGACATTAAAGGAAAATGGTGAGTGATGCTGAACGTGTTTTCATTGAGATAACAATTCCTCCAAAATACAAGTGATGGAGAATAACGGAACTGTTAATTTCTGTTACTATTGACCACAATTAGATTGTATGTAAAATGCAATGGCAATACAAGTCTAATGAAAGTCTATTTCAAAGTGTGTACTGAAATGGGGGTGTTGTTGCCTCACAGCAAGAGGTTCTCCCGTTCGATTCTCGGCTTGGGTTGGGGAGTGCCTTCTGTGTTGAGTCTGCATGCCCTCCCCATGGTCGAGTGGGCGTTTGAAAGACATGCGTTGAATGGGAGTGCCTTGTTGAAGGTTGGGCATCGGGCTGGCAACTCGACACCATAAAAACCAACTGCCAATCATTAGCGGACCGGAGTTCCGCTGTGGCGACCCCCTAACTGGGAAAAGCTGAAAGACCAACAACAACAATTGAAATGGGGGTGCGGAGGCACCCATCTCAAAAAGGCACTGCTGAATTAATTCCTAACTGAGTGCTGACTAATTTCTCTTCGCCAAACTCAAATCAAGGAGACAGACAAAAGCTGGACTTTAATAAGTCTGAAGTAAAAACAGCAAATAGTAAATTAAGTTTAGAAGAGTTTTACAAGACAAACAGTGCTGGAATGGCAAGTACTGCTGAGTGCACTATTACACGATATGAAATTGCTATAATGTTGCTTGCCAATGATATGCATTGTGAATGTGCCAGATTGCTGAAATAAATCAATTGGAAACTATGTTGTTGTAGCAGAAAGTGTGCACTCAATAAATATTGGTTAAAAATGACTGAAACAGTAATATACAAAGTTGTGCTGAGCTCTCAAATTAAAAACATGCATCTTACAGCAAATTAAAGTAAAATTAATTAACTATGACAGTAAAAAGGGGGTACACTGTTGTGTGTTACAAGAAACAAAGAAATGTTGTGCTGCTTGCCAGCATTGAGAAACAAGAGGCAAAAATGTAATATGAGATACAGCAACAAGGTTTCACAAAAGACAGGGCTGCTGGGCAAGCAAGGCTGTTCACAAACATTTGAAGCAGAATCAGTATGCTTTGCATCAAAATATTTCTGACAAGAAGCAGCAAATGGTTGTGTTGAGTCAGATTTTATAACTGTGCAAAAAAATCTTATCTGAAAATCATGTTGCTTGCTCTACAGATTATAAGACAGCTGTGAAGTATGGAGGTTGGATTTAAAATAATATGTGTTATGAAACAAAAACTTGTAGAAGGGCAATGGGATTTGTTCAAGAAATATTTATACAACAAAGGGCAACAAGAGAAGGCAAACATTGTTTGGCTTTGTGAGAAGAAACCAGGGCATTAACTGAGTGTAGAAATGCTAAGACAGCCATAGAACAGAAAGAATCAAACCCAAATTGAGGACGGCTGATTTCTAGAAATGAAAATGCGTACAAAGCTTTTAAAAGTTGATTTTTGGCACTGGTGAGTAAAAGAGATACTAAAATAAAACAAATTGTTTATTTGTCCAACAGTTTCACTGTTTCAACATGTACAGAAATTTACCAGGAAACTAGAAAGTACTAAAACAAATGAAATCACAAGCTACAAAGGAAAAGTTTGTTTTAAAGAGTTGGCAAACAGTGTTGTTGTTGGTTTTTTTGGCTTTTCCCGGTTAGGGGTCGCCACAGCGGAACTCTGGTTCGCTTATGATTGGCAGTAGATTTTTACGTGCCGAGTTGCAAGCCCTGACGCACAACCTTCAACGAAGGTACGCCCATTCACGCATGTCTCCACACAGAAGACGCTCTAGCTGAGAATCGAACAGGACAATGTCTTACTGTGAGGCGACAACGCTACCACAGCACCACCACCACAGTTTTTTTGGTTGGAAAACAGTGTATCATTTGGAAAAACAACAAAGTGACCTAGTAATGGCATAAAAAAGAAAGAAAGAAGTCAGTTTCAGGCCCAAGCAAACACTGTATATTTACAGAATGAGAAGAAAGAATTGTTGCACAGCTACAAATGATTACTTTTAGATCAAAAAAACATTGTTAAAGTGACACAATGTGCAAGCCAAAAGGAACTAAATATAAAACTACAAAGAACACAATACAAAGTCAAGAAATGCACGTGTGCATGATAAAGGAACCCAGCTTATATACACTGACCAGTGAGAAGCTTAAAAAGGCTGTATGTAAAGAAATACAGAGATGCAGTAACAGTTACATAAATGCACTTAACACATCCAGGAGCTGAAATAAAAGTGAAAAAGAGTGAAGACCTTGTTAATATATGTAGGAAGAAAAGAGAAAGTTGCATTGCCAGATGAATGAACATCTATTTTTGAGCTAACCACTAACTTAAAATCTACACGTTGAAAATAAAAACCACAGCAAATCTCTGAAGAAAGCAAATAGTAAATAAAGACGAGGTCCGTCAGTCCTTGCTTCTTATTCTATGCTAATATAAACTGGTCATACTGCTGTAATAAACAATTAGAAAATAACTCCCACAAGCAGAAAGACACTCGCACTAACCTTTTGATGCTGAAAGAGGTGACTATTATAGGAGCAGCATAGTTATTTGGAGTCTGAAAGCTATAAAAAGAACTGTGCTAAAGGCCAGGCTGGAGCATCTGGTGTAATTATAGAAAGTGCAGTTGTGTCTCCTTGCCATAAATGTGATGCTAGAGTGTTTACTCGCTGCTGCTTTTGCAGTAATAACAATATGGATTATCCTTGCTGTGGTAGTACTTGGCCAGCTGAATACCAGAGACTTAAATCCCTCCCCCTGAGCTGGCAGAGGCCCTAATTGTGATGTCAGGATGTCTCTGTACAAAGGTCGATGCCCACTACCATTTTATCTGGTCTTTACTGCCCTCAAAGGAGCCGCATAGTCCGAGTCTCAGGCCAGGAGCACAAGGCATACACAATCCCTAATGAACTCAAGCAGTAGTAAGCTATAGGCCTAAAGGAGGAAGGGAGGGGTGGGATGGGTTGGTAGAGGAAAGAGAAGGAAGGGTTAGAAAAAGGGTGCCCATCCAAACCACAAGTAATCACAGAGCGGGAAGGAGGGAGGGAAAACCTACTGCAACAATAAAGACACTCGAATATCTGCAAATATGATAAATAGAACTGCACTAGATTCATCATGTTTCACTGTTACAGTAATTAACATGAGAAGATTCAGAAAGCTATAAAGGGAAGGCTGGGAACTAATCTAGCTGAAGCTAGATTGCCCTGAAACACAACAAAGTCAAAGAAGGCTCTAGTTTAGGAAAAGGCGGGAAAGTTACAGTTTTTAGTAAAGATATGGACATGTGTCAGCCTCCAGAATTTGCATGGTAGGAACTCGTCTAAGGAAAGCATTAGTAGTAGCTGCAGCCCTAGTAGAATGTGCCCTGATATTATCAGGGGTCTGTTGTCTACGATGAAGGTAGCAAAAGAAGATGCAGCTACAAATCCATTTTGAAATGGTGTGCTGCTAGTACTTTCTATCTTGTTGGTTGTGAAGGCCACAAAGAGCTAGTTTGTTTTCCCAAAGTTCTTTGTCCTGTCAAGATAGAATCCGAGTGGTTTCTGTAACCTAATTATTGTAGGATCTGCTCCCTCCTACTTTGGGGAAGATGAAAGAAAGCAGGAAGGTGTATAGGCTGGTTTAACAACACTTCGGTGACCACCATTGGCATGAAGCAGGGATCAGTCCTGACAGAAACTCTGTCTTGGTGAAAGACCAGAAAAGGTTGAATGCACATAAGGGCTTACACTTCCAAGACCCTCCTAACAGAGGTAACAGTCACTAAAAAAGTGGTTTACCATGACAGAATTTTACGTCAGCCTTGGCTGCAGGTTCAAAATGAGGCAGAGTAAGTTTTTCTAAAACAAAACTGAATTCCCAGAATGGAGAAGGAGCTCTCCTCAGTGGACTGAGGTGAACCATACCTTTTAGAAACTGTTTCACAAGAGATTAACAGAAATGAGGGGGTGACATAGGAAGGCATGCAAAAATGGCTGAAGAATGCATCTTGATGGAAGAGTAAGATAAACCCAATTTTAAATAACTTAGGTAGGACTGCACTTGAGGGGGCTCTGTAGACCTTGAAATGGTGCATCAAAAACTTTTCGATATTGATACGTATGGTTTTCTTGTGCTTTATTTTCTAGCTTCCCTCAGAATAGTCAGTATACCCTTGTCCAAAGAACTTCCTTAAGGGGCAGTCAATAAAACAGCCATTCTGTCAGCCTCAAGGTGGTCAGACTGCAGTTTATAATAGCTCCTATGTTCTGTGTTAACAGGTTTACCTTTTGAGGCCGTAACCATGGTTTTTCCTTGCTCAGGTTGTTGAGCAGAGGAAACCAATGTTGCCTCAGCTGAAAAAGTGTAATTGAAATCACTCTTAGCCCTTCCTCACTGATCTACACCACTACTTTGGGAGGAGAGATATGGGAGGGAATGCATAAAGAAACAGCCATGACCAAGAAAAGAAGGCATCCATCCTCTTGGCCTTGGAATCTGTGGCCACTGTGTACAATTTGTTCAGCTGTTTGTTTTTTGACTTGAAGAAAAAATATCTATTTCTGGCACACTCCATGACTGGATGATGGGTCTGAATACATCCCGGTTTAGATTCCAGTCATGAGGGTTTACCTCTGACCTGCTAAGGTGATCGGCCAAAAAGGTTGTTTTCCCCCTGGCAGTTACTGGACCTTTAGGCATAGTCCCATGGAAGGAGCACAGTCCCACAGAAGCATTGTTATGCAACACAGAGGGTAAGAATGAATACCTCCAGCTTACTTATATACCAGATCACTGTGGTGTTTGTTTAAATTAGTACAGTTCCAGGCTTCGATACATCCTTGAATGGTAGTGTGCTTTTCATACATCCTTTATTGGTAGTGCGCACTTCAGCACAATCAACTATTTGAGGTACGCGTGACATTTTAAGAAGTCTGTGACCCACTTTCCTTGTATTTGAAGCCCATCTGCATGTGCACCCCAAGCCAGGTCTGAAGCATCTATGGTCACAATCTGGCTTGGAGAGGGAATCCTGAAAAGAACCCTACCATTTTACCTGCAGGCTGAGATCCGCCATGCCAGCATCTTTATGAAGCAAGGTAAGAGGTGAATTTTGTGGTTCAGTGCTGACAACGCACATTCTCAAGGTACCAATGAAGCTTTCTCATTTGCAGTCACACTAGAGGTACCATTTAGGATAAGGCTCTAAGGTTCATAGGCACGTAACTAGGGTATTGGCCCTAAGGCCTATATAAGCCTAGCCAAAAAGTTACCCCGGCTTTTGCCACCCAAGAAAATTATTTTCCTGTGCCCCTGTCAAGCAGAGCCACAGAGGTGATTTCCAGGGTGAATTTCCTATTTCCATCCAGTCATCAAGAGTTTACTTGAAGAGTGCTAATGAGGAGCTTTGTTTGATATAGATAGGTAGCTTGTTCCAGAGTATGGGAAGTCTCTGGGACAGGAATCTATCCCTCCAGCATGTTCTGTTTATTGTGGTGACAAAGTTTAGGTCCCTACAGCATGTAGCTCGGAGAGATTGGGATTTCTTTAAGTGGAGCATGTCCAAAAACTCTGGGTTTGACATAGCTTTGTATGTTAGGCAGAGATTGCCTCTGAGTAGGTGATATGCGATGGAATAAAGCTGGAGTTTTTTGAGACGGTCTGTGTAGGGAATCTGTTTGAGGCCAGTAATCCTCTTTGTGAAGTATTTCTGTGGCCTTTCCAGTTGTTGTAGATGTTTTATGAGTACATACCAAAAGGGGCGTTGTACTCTATAATGGGTCTAATGAGTGATTAGTAGAGGGGAACAATGACCTCTTTTTTTCCTGGATGAGAAACCTTTTGTGATGAGTTGTGCCATGTAGAAGGATTTCCGGACTACTGTGGTGATGTGATTATCAAAGGAGACACTACTGTCCACCTGTGTCCCAAGGTCTCTTATCACACTTTCGGTGTTAAGTAGGCTACCACCTACGTAGTAGTTCATGGGTAACAAGAGTTTTTACCAAAGGGGATGTCAATGCACTTCTTGGCATTGAGCTTGAGGCCATGGCTTTGACACCAGGCATCTGTCTCAGTAAGGCCCTTTTGTAGGATGTCCACATTGTTAGGAGTTTCGATTATTTATTTTATTTATTTATTTTACATCTGTTGACCGGGATTGTCCAACTGAACTGAAGAGCCCTTTTTCAGCTGAGGCCCAGGGAGAAAAGCTCCAACATATTATACAATTTTCATTATAAGTTAGCATTAAACAGCAATGTTACAGGATTATTACAAGGCATTAAGTAGTAATACAATGTTATACAGTGTCAGTAATCTGGAGTATAGCATAACTATTTCAAGATGTCTAAAAAGAAATATGTCATTAAGATGAGTACAGTTTTTGGGGTAAGTGGTTACAAAAACCCAGTTTTATCATGATGTAGTTGCATGAAGGCAAGACAATTACAATAGAATGTTTCTCTGAGGCAATTTACTTAATAGAGTTTAGAAGACAGTAGAAAGAGTAGTCAAGGAAGATTAGAGAGACCTAGTGAGAAGAGTGAGTTAAGGGCAGAAAGTAGATTAAGGTATGAGAAAGTAGGGGATGTTCAAGGAGGGAGAGTACAGTGGCAGGACCAGTGACTTTTAAAGTGCTCTTTGGTTGCTTTCTTAAATTGTTTAGGATGTGTAAGGGCCCTGATTTCTAGTGGGAGCCTATTCCAGGCAATAGTGGGGTGATAGCTGTACATGTTGCATCCAAATTTAGACTTGGGTTTGTAGATTTGTAGTAGGTCTTCGTTAGAGCTTCGAAGATGTCTGGAGGGAGAATGATGGGAGATGAGAGTGGATAGCGCTGGGCAGTAGGAAGGCTGGTACAGAATAAAATGGATGATCTGGAGTTGGAAAAGAAGAAGCTGGTGGGGTAATTCAAGCCAGTTTAGGTGTTTTAGAGAGAGATAGTGATGGGATTTGTAGGTTAGTTGGGCACCAAATCTAGCTACCTTGTTGTAGGTATATTCGAGTTTGGTCAGGAGTGCTGAGTTAAGATTTGTGAGAATTTGAGAATTGTACATTAGACTGAGTAGAAGGTAGGTAAGAGAGAGACTAATCTTGGCTTCAGAGGTAAGGAATTTCTTGTTGTGGTAAAGGAGCCCTAGTTTTGAATGAGTCTTTTTGATACAATTATCAACATGCAAGTCAAATTTAAGCTAATCGTCAATGGTTACGCCTAAGAGCTTAGTACTGGATTCTACCTGAATGGGAGTGTTATTAAGGGACTGTATAGAAAAGGAGGGTTTAATATTGCTGAACTTTTTAGGTAGGAAGAGTAACAGCTTTGTTTATTTAGGGTTAAGGATGAGCTGGTTGTTGGAGAGACATGTTTCAACTACGTTAAAAGATGCCTGTGTAGCTGAGAAGAGCTTAGAGGGAGGGTTGGCTGTGGTGATGACTGTAGAGTCATCTGCGTATTGCACTAAAGATGACTGAGGACAGGAGGTATAGAGCTGATTAGTAAAGATATTAAAAAGTAAAGGCCCTAGGACAGACCCTTGAGGTACACCCATTTTGACAGGGAGAGGAGGGGAGAGTGCAGAGTGCCATCTCACTGATTGAGATCTATCAATGAGGTAGCTGGAGAACCATGCAACAGTATCAGAGGAGACGTTGAGGTTATGCAGTCTGTACAGCAGAAGAAACTGTGAGACAGTGTCGAAAGCTTTTGAGAGGTCCAAGAATAAGCAACAAATAAGTTTATGGTCGTCCATGACTATAGAGACAGTGTTGAGGAAGGATAATAGAGATGTTAGTGGTGCTATATTTGGGTCTGAAGCCATATTGAGTGGGTGTAAGCAGATTTTCCTGTATTAGATACTGCATAACTTATTTATGAATATATTTTTTTAGTACTTTAGAGAGAGGGGAGAGGATAGCGATAGGTCTAAAGTTGGAGATATCAGAGGAGTTACCTCCTTTGTGTATAGGTAGAGTGTAGTATTATTTCCAGATGGAAAGGACTTTAGATTCAGAGACGGAGCGATTAATTAGGATAGATACAGGGAGAGCAAGAGAGTCAGCTGCTAGTAGAAGAAAAGTGGAAGGAATATTGTCAGCTGATGCTGAGCATGGTTTTAATTTAGAGAGTAGCGTTTTGATGTAGCTAGTAGGTACAGGTTTGAGGGAGAAGGTATTTGAGGAGACAGTATTAGGAGTAGGTTCAGAAAAGTTGGAGATGTTTGTAGTAGAGGAGTTTGGGTTAGGGTTCAGTAGCATATATACTGAATTGATAAAGTAAGTATTGAAGATAGTGGCAGTTTCTTCAGATGTCTTGTCTGGCATGGATTGGGGGAGCTAAGATTACCGGGATGTAATATTTGGTTAATAGAGCTCCAGAATTTTTTAGGATTAGATTTTAGGGCTGTGGGATGTTTGTTATAGAAGTCCTTTTTATCTTTGTTTATGTGTTTTTTTTTGTCAGATTTCTGAGTTCTTTATATTTCTGTAAGTCTGCAGGGAGCTTAGTTTGTGACCATTTTTTCTATAGTTTGTCTCTAGTTATCATAAGGGTACGAGTGGCTTTTAAAAGCCACAGAGATATGGTGGACTTAATATGGACTTTGCGAGGGGGAGCAAGTGATTCTAAGATGCTAAGGAGGGTGGAGTTGAAAGCTAGGACTGCTTCTTCTAGTGGGAGTTGAGTAAGGAGTTTCCAGTTTACTTTAGAGAGGAGGGCATTAAAGGTTTCTGGATGGAAGTTTTAGAGTTTACGCCGAGTGAAAAATTAAAGCAGTTTTGAGAAGTGGGGAGTGAACCTAAACACTTTTATACAGGAATGATCGCTCAGGGTATTTGGTAGGGTTTCAGGGTTATGATATTTGGAAGGATTAGATACAAGTACCCAGTCAATAAGAGCACTAGATGTGTGAGGGGTGTTTGTATGAGTAGGTTGGGAGATTGGCTGTGTACAGCCATATAAATTAATATGAGTATTAGAGTTTGGATAATTGAGAGTTAACCAATTAATGTTGACATCCCCAAGGAGGATAGTTTCATTAGGGATGTATTGAGAAAAGTATGAAAGAATATTTTTGAGCAGAGGAATGTTGTCTCCTGGAGGAATATAGATGGCTGCTACTGTGATAGTGGTGTGGTCATTTATTTTAAGGTTAGCTGTCAGTAGTTCAGCAGGAGAAAAGGATGGGATAGGTTTCATAATACTTGGAATGGTGAGGTAGTTGGAGTAGAGGATGGCAACGCCACCCCCTTTTTTGTTTTGACGATCTATGCGGAGTATATTATAACCGGGGGGAGAATGTCTTTATCAGAGGGTTGGGGTTTTAGCCAAGTTTCTGTTAGGGTGGATGACATCAGGGGTGTGGATGGCTATCCAAGCATGGATTTCTTTAACTATGTTTAGAATACTACGGGCATTCACAGAGTAAAAGGAAATATGTTTGCTCGGAGAGGATGAGTTTATTAAGTTGGGAGAGGTAGAGTTATGCCTGGTGGGGTGATGGATGGGCCCAGGATTTGGATGCATGCCACCTGATAGAAGCAGGGCTACATGAAGCTGGTAAAGTTTGAAATTAAATGGCTTGTAAGTCAAGTACTTAGTCTTGGTTTTAGATGCTAGAGAGTGAGGGGAAGAAAGTTTGATTTTAGCAGAGGGATGTTCATGGAAAAGACAGAGGAGGAGACTGTAACAGTACTGCAGAAATGGCTAAAATTATGGCTCCTAGTTTGCAGTCATCTGCAAACTTCATTGGCCAAAGACCTTCTGTGTTAGCCTGTACTTCAGAAAAGTAGATATCAAACAGGAGAGGACCCATGAGTGAACCTTGTGGTACTCCACTTGTCACTATTGGTCTGAAGTCGGATTTGGAGTCTGCTACTTTCACAGTATGGGTTCGGTCAGTAAGCCAGTTGGCAGACCATCTTGTGATATAGGGATTTATACCTAGTTTAGTGAGTTTATCTATAATTCCAGAGTGGGGGATGGTGTCAAAAGCCTTGGCGAGATCTAGATAGGCTGTGTGAACCACCTTACCCTCGTCTACGACTTTGGTGACTGCTTCAAAGAAGTCTATCAAGTTTAGGAGACATGATCTGCCTTTTACATACCCGAACTTTGTGGGGTCCAGAGTTTGGAGATTACCAATGTCTTTGTTTATAAGTTCCATGATGATATGTTCCATGGCCTTGCAGACCAGGCTTGTTAAGCTAATGAGGCGGTAGTTCCCGAGGTCCACGGTGACTCCTCCTTTGTAGAGTGGGATAACCGTCGCTGTGCACCATTCAGTGGGCACAAGGCCTGAGGTGAGGCTATGACTGAACATGGTGCTTACGTGGGGTGCCAGTTCATTCTGTAGTTCATGTAGAATGCAGCCTGGGATGTTGTCAGGTCCCATGGATGCTGTGTTCTTGGCTTGGGAGAGTGTGTTTTTTACCTATGCAGCCATAATTACACGAACTTTGCATTATTTTGATATAGAGATGGGCTCTTTAGGGGGTGAGAAGGGGGTAAAGTTAGCACTGAACCTATCTGCCAGGATGTTGGCAATATCAATTGGTTCTGATATTTAGTGCCATTGTGCTGTAACTCAGAGCAGATCTGAGTGTTGCCATTGAGATTCTTAACATAGTTATAGAATGCTTTGTGGTTGTCTTTAGAATCAGTGGCAATTTTGTTTTCGCATCTAGCTTTGGAGGATTTTATGAGGGATCTCAGCTTCTTACTGAGGCTGACCAGGGAGTTCCTCCAATCATGGGATTTCACTCTTTTTTGCAACAGTTTTTTTCTTCTGTTGAAGAGTTTGTTTATGGCAGGGGTTGAAGAGTTTGTTTATGGCAGGGGACCACCAGATTGGCTTCCGTTTTTTTGGAGGATAGCATCTTGGTTCTGTTAGGGATAGCACGATCCATGCACTCGTGTAAGTGCTTATAAAGTGCATTTCTGTAGGATCAGGCAGTCATACCTCTACTGTCCATCTGCATGGGTGTCATGAAGTTTGCCACTTCTGTCTTAAGAAGCGTGAAGTTGGCTTTGGAGACATTTTTTATGGTGGTTTCCATAATGGGGGGGGGGGGTGGAGGCAGGATGTGGATGTCTAGGGTGATTAGCTTGTGGTCAGATCTGACCAATGAGGAATTGACCTCTGGTGCGAAACACCAGTCGCCCATGTTTGTAATGACCAGGTATAGGATATTGCTGCCCCTGGTGGGGGTGTGGATAAGTTGATCCAAGGTGTTGGAATTTATGAATTCCAGAAAACGTTGAGCAAAATAGTTGGTGCATGAGTAGTCTTTCCAGTTAATAGTGGGGTAGTTAAAATCACCCATTATTAGGGTGTTGGGTTATACCGTAATATTTTCCAGTGTATCAAGAAATGAGGAGTGGGAATCCTGGGGCATGGTGGGGGATCTGTAACAAGTTACAATTTGGAATGCAGTCTTGCCCAGAGTTAGTTGCACTTGGATAATCTCGGATGCATTATGCTGAGCAACTAGCCTGTTGGTGTGGATATCCGTAATGAATATGGACACGCCTCTCAGCCCTTAGTGTTTCGGCCCAGGTTAGGACTTCTCTTACAGAGATTTCTGAAGGAGTGATGTAAAGTACTGCATTAGAAAAGTCATCTTTTCCTCTGGGAGGGGAGACCTCTGTAGATGTCTGTCCAATAAGCCACATGAAACACCAGTTTTGTGATTAGGTATGGTTTGACTTTTTCAGATTTAGGGTTAAGCTTAAGTTTGAGAAAATATTCATGGTCAGGCAAAGGGAGGACAGCAGATCTTCAACTGAGTTTGTCTGGATCACACAATTGTTCAGTTTGTCAGTGTTCAGATAATGTGAATGCCTTTTGTCCTGAAAAGACACTTACTGGAGCTAGACTCTTTGTGAATATTCTGGACACAGTATACGAGCCAAAGAGCAGAGCATCAAACAGATAATTTTGCCACCTGCTCGGAAACGTAGATGTGTCCTGTGAGACTTTGCTATTGGAATGAGTATGCAAGCATCTTAGATGTAGGGTAACAAATGTCTGGGGTGATAACATTGGCAGACGCCTCTGCAGTGTTAGCATTTTCAACCTGGGAACAAGCAAAAATGTATTTAACCTTTTAAGGTTTAAAATGGATCTCCATGCTCCTCCTTTTCTGGGAATGAAGAATAGTCTTGATTAGTAACCTTTTCCCCTTTCTAGTGCATGGACCATTTCTATGGACCCCCCGCTGTAATGGCAGACCTACTTGAGCTTCCCAGATCTGGTTTCTTGGAGCAGTGCTAACAGGCAAAAGTTAGTCTGCAACCTGTTTTTATTATATCCAGTACCAAGTAATGTTTGTCTATTCCTGGAAGAAGAGGTAAAGACGCAGGACTAGTTTTCTAGATGGTGGAATGAGATGGGGGAGGATTGTGTGGGATTTAAGAGAAAGGGGGCAGGGATGAGTAATGGTTGCTCCCTTTTGGGCACCTGGGGTTGCAGCCCACTAGTTTGATCTGCTTGCCATCTTTTTTTATGCCTTTGAGGTCTCTTTCTTCTGACCCTTCTCTCTCTGCCTAGGCTGGGAGGAAGGAAAGGACCAGGACTTAGTGGGATAACGTCTGATAAACAATGTCATTACTTCCTCCATCAAGACTTCATGACAATATATTTTCAACTGTACTGAAGGGGAGAGCTGCAAAATTATAACTTTTAATCTTGTACATGACAAAATGCATTACATTCAAATATTATGACTTTTTTTAGCATTCAGTTCACTCATTTTTTGATACAGACATTTTTAATTTGATGTCAAGATTTTGATCACTTGACTTTTTGAACATTATTTAATAGTGGATTGCTAGTTTCTTTTCAGTTTGATAACGTCCTAACTGCTCTGAGGACAAAAGTGCTTAACTGTGATTTCATTACACAATTTTACTTTTATTTCGGAGTGTTTGGACTTACTTTAGCATGGTAAATCTATGATAAGGTTAACACTGGGGGGAGCAGTTGTAACACCTTTGCCATTAATCAACATTTTCAGACCAGTGGTTCCTTTCCCTGCAACACTTGTGCAGTTTTCTACTTTTGAGAAAAATTATTTCTTTACTGTACCCACGTCAATTGCTTCAGAAAAACATTTCATATTATATATTTATTGGTTTGGTTTCATATGTACATATCTATACATTTACTTATATGTATGCAGTGTTCATAAGTATATTTACATCTTTAGGTGCATATATATGTGGGTATGTTTATATATATATTTTTATATATTTTTTTTATATATGTTGAAGCAGCTAATTAGCTTCTATTTATGAAGTTGAAACAGTCAAAATGAAATGAATATTAGTTCTAATTGATGACGTGTTGATTCGTTGCACTAACTGAATGTAATAAGATACTATTTAAACAGCACACACACACACACACACACACACACACACACACACACACACACACACACACACACACACAATCTACGCTGAAGTTTTTTTTCTTGTTTGGATTTTTAATACTGATAACGGAACCTGAACCGTTAGTTGTTCCATTATTTTTGCCCTCATCTATTTTACTTTTAATTGTGCTATCATTGCATGTTTGGCTACTTTGTCTTGGTGCCTTATTGTCACATTCGGTTTACTTTACATTATACAGACACGTTCATTACTAAACTCATTCTGATGCCTCTTTTAGAACTTACACTACACATTTCCATATCTGCAGTCAACTTTTTCATCTGCAATTTAGCAAATCACTTTCTTTGCCTTTATAGATTGTCACTTTCCAGTGTCTAGTCCTTTTCCATCAGTAACTTGCTTCACAGAAACACACGTTGTGCCACACACAATTTAATCTGTTGTTAGGGATTCATGTAGATTTTCAAACTCATTGTCCCTAGCTTTATACTTAAGTTCAGTCTAACAAATAGGAATTATTTCATGCCATCACTGATCTCATGAAAAAGTCGAAGTATATTTTAAACTTCTGTTTTAGGAGAGATAAATGTTTTTCTCATTTTCTGATAGCAGAAAAATATATATTTTGACTCCTCTTTTTTAGCTGCTATGTGTAAAAAGAGGCTACTTATACTTTTGTGTCTAAATTACATAAGACAACTGTAGTGCAACTCTCAAATCTTTGACACCACGACTTCCCATTCTCTGCTAGGTTACCTTGCAGTTCTAAATTGCTGGGAGGGATCAAAGATGTTACAGCTGCTATATCTGCAGCAGAGTTTTTTTTGGCTCACTACTGAAATGTCGACACTCAAAATGCAGAGTGCTAACAAGCTGGGGAAAAAACACACAAGAGAAGAGCAAATTTCAAAAATTGCTCTTCTCCTTTAAATTTTTTTTTGTGGGTGGGGTGGAGGGGGGTGAGGCAAACCTCATGTGCAAGCTCCTCACACCTTCTGAATTTATACATACCAACTTCGAGATTGCCATACCTCAGAGACAAGGGAATATTTTGAGAAATGGCATCTCGGACTTAATATATGCAAGTCTGATCTTTCGTCCATTCAGTCTCCACCTTGCTCTAGTGAGTCCCAATATTTTAAACGGTTACAGTTTTTTTTTTAGTTTTACATTAATTTAAGAAAATAACAAAGAATGATGCATATAAACACTAGCGGTATCTCTTAACAGATATTTCTTCACCCTTGATACCCTGTGGTGTCAATAAATATTAATACATGCCAAACAAAAAAAAAACAAACACAAAAAAAGATGTCAAAATGGGGCTGATCTAAAGAGACGTTAACCTTCAGAGAGATGCATGAGAACAATGGCAACTTTAAAAATAATGCATTTTGACAGCTCTGACATTCATAAAGGGACAGAGTCGCACTTAATAAACACTACACATAGCACATGTAAACTGCTAAAACAGACCCTACATAAAGGGCTAGCTCTTACAAAAACATGTATATGGAGAACACGGATTAGTTATACTGCAACACTACATAAACTTGCAAATCCTTTTAATTTTTGGCCGGTGAAGTATTCCTTTTAGTAATATAAATCTGCAAAAAAGTAAGTAGAGCAAGAAAACAGCAGGTAGCTGTGACCTGCTTATTCAGCTTTTTGAAGTGTCAGCTGTCAATCAATGAACAAGCAAAGCCAAAAACTTTCACTCTGAGCAAGAATGTGTGTGTGTGTGTGTGTGTGTGTGTCTGTGTGTGTGTGGGGGGGGGGGGCTAAAGTGTTGATTACTGGACAAAATACTGTTTACCTCTTCTGCACTGTAGAAAGTAAATGGACTGTGAAAGGTTTCTTACAATCTTAGATTAAGCACAGACTGGCGTTATCACTGACATTGCTTTCACAGATCCTCTAAGTACCGCTATCACTACAATTAAGTGGTGGAAAAAACTCACTGATGTGTAGGCTGTGTCATATTATAGTAGCCTAAACTGTATTCTGGGAGGAAGAGGAGACAAAATCATGTCAGAATAGTAATCCTCAAAATAGCCATTTTTAGATTTAAGAAATTAGTAGACAAGGAACATCTGAAGTGATTATGATGCATTAGTAATGCATACAACATAAAGATATCACAACAAAGTAAATATTTCGGTTTCAGGATGGTGTTTTTCATTAATACAAAACTGTCAAGAATGTCTTTTCTATGTAGTCTAATACTGTATCGGAAGAGAACAATTTGTCTATTTAGAAAATTAACAAGTTGTATGCACTTTTTAGTTTGCTCTGGGATCTTGATCTTGTAACTTCACTTGCAGTTGTGTGAAGATTGTGTACTACTGCAAGATTTAAACACAATTTGTACATTATACTGCACGTCTACTTCGAAAAGTAGAACTACTTCATTTAGACACTTATTACAGTATTACTGGTAAATTTCTGGACAGTCTAGTGCCTTAGTCTGTGGTAGGATTGCAGTTAGTATCAGTATTGTGAATTCTGCACCAGGATTTGTGATTCAGTACTTTTTATAGCTGCATATATCAGCTTACAATTGCATCCCAGTAGTTTGGTAACTCAGTCTGTGGTGGGATTGCAGAAGTGGCAGTATTGTTAATTCTGCTCCAGGATTTGTGCTTCACTACCTTTTATAGCTGTGTGTACCTGCTTAAAGCTGTATTCCAGTACCTTTCCATTTACCTTGATACTGGTTTTCCCCAGTTCTTTCAATATGCCTGTCGTCTCTCTCGGACATTAAGCAAAACATTTCTGAAATTCTACTATTGGACTAGAGCTCCAGTTTGAAGTTTTCCCCAACCCTCCTGGCCTTCTCTTACTACAGCTTTAAAAGGCTGTTTCTCTGGCTTCCACCACTTATGGTGATCTGACTTTCCAAGCTCTCCATCCCCTCTTTCATTACTTTCATCAGTTGTGTAACCTATTTAAGTACTTTCTCACCCATTGTTTTCCATATAGCCATAACACTAACTGCCCACCTACCAAACTAGTTTTGCACCTGAGTAAATCTCCCTTTCTACAAATTGCCCCAAGCACATTAAACAGCACTACTATCAACTCTTAGCACAGTCTAACCTACTCTAGTGCCAAACCACAGAGACCATCTAAGGAGATGACAGTATAACCCAGTCTATGGCCTAGTGTAGCCCACTCAAATACAGTTCCATACAACATGGATATGCAATTTCCAAGTGTCTCCATGGTCAGGTTGGTTGACATGGGCATTCTGAGACAATGTAGCAAGAGATGCCCCATATACAATTTCAATGGAGGCAAAAATCTTGCATACAAACAAGGCTGACAAAAACACACTATATCCACCACACAGTGTCCATCACATACACAGGACAACCTGTGCTGAGACAATAAAAAACAATCTTCCCAAACCTCAAAGACTTCCTAAGCCTATACACGGCAGTGCCTATCCTCAGAAATCTCTAAAGCATTCACCAAAAGCAACACCAAACACCACACATACTCCTACACCCCTTGAAGCTCCAACAGCAAAGTCCATAAAGCAAGCCAACACATTACCCAGGACTCTTATCATAGGGTACTCCACTGTATGAGACACAGATGCTCACCAACTAGATTGGACAAGGAGAAGATAATGGTTAGTTGTTTATGTAAAGTTAGGATCTGCCAGGTTAAGCAGTTCACTCAAGTCACTGCACCATAAGTGCCAGTATGATTCTATCACAGTACATGTGGGTGTTAATGATAGGAGTTGTACTTCCCTGGACTATATGAAGAGCTACATTGTTGATCTCTCTGAATGTTTCTCAGGCAGGAATGTGCCTTGTACTGAGCAGCATTCTACCATCACCAAGGATGATGTCACTGTATGAACAAAAAGTGACTGACTTCAATCATTGGCTTAGTTTCTAGAGTTTTTCCAGGGGGGCACTATCTGTCAGCATGTGAGAACATGGTTAGCAAACCACGATGCTTTGCAAAGTATGGTCTGCACTTATCTCTCCTATGCTTCCTAATACTGGCTAAAATTTTATCCACCCCTTGGAGCTTAAAGGTATTACTATCTGTACTACCACTGAGACATGGTTTAAACCTGCATAAAGTACTCCAGCAGTGCAAGGCTTCAATGCCTTTCACACATTTAGACTATCAGCTGCACAGACAGGGACAAAAGGTGGAGGAGACTCAATCTACATTAACCAATATAGAGTTATGCACATTGCTAAACGGGACGATGCCTTGGAATTTATCCACATGCAAATAACCATAGTGAAAGTCCAATATCATATTCTAGTAACTTTAGGTTGCCCTCAATATCCCCAGAATCACACAGCTCATACCTACGCCTACTGGAAACACTCACCTTTAAACCAAATACCATATTCATGGAAGACTTTAACTAGGACTCTACATACTGGGAAACATTCCCTGCCTCATACTTGCAGGCATAACAATTCCTGGACTTTAACACAAATACCCTTGACCAGATAGTATGTGCACCCATAAGAAGTTTCAAAGTACTGGACCTGGAACTCACCACTATGGAAAAGCCCTGCACCACCCCAATGTCACATCCTCATTGCTGAGGTTGGACCACATAGCTGTCTCCTTCAAAATAAAAATCAACTCAGTAACCATAGAAAACCCTGTAACAGGAACTATCCCAAGGCAAACTAGATCTTCTTAAGAGATAGTAAAAATTCAGTGCTCCTCCAAACTACAAGTTCACAGCAAACTAGACCGAATTGTTCACAGAGACCTTGCATAACTATGGAAACGGCTGGATAGAGGCTGTTGTGCCCAATAGAATTAAGCCCTAAACAATCTAAAAACAAACCTCACTGGTGGAATCCTAACCTTAATAGGGTATATAAGAAAAGGAAAAAAAAAGAAGTCATGGCTAAAATCAAGAAGAACAACTCCCATAATGACAGGTCCTCTCTAATTAAAACAGACAGGAAACAAAGAGGACTAATTAAGCTCAAAGAGGCCAATTATGATTTTTAGATAGCCTTACAGGCTAAAGACAACCACAAGGCTTTCTATAGCTATGTCTGAAACCTCAAAGTAAACACAAAGTGTGCCAAACTGGTAGTCAATGGTTCCACCTTCACTGAGCACAGCAATATAGCGAATTTCCTTGCTGACAAATTCAGCTCAAGCTTCAACCCCAACTCCCCTCTGCCTCTCCCCATAAAATACCTACTAATATAACCCCTCCACAACTATCTACAGTGAGCAGGTCCTGGAGAGCACCATAAGGCCAATAGCACAGCCTCTGTGGGCCCTGACAATATCCCAGGATGCTTCCTAAATAGCTTTAAACATGACCTAAACAAACCACTTGAGTCACTCCAACTGTAGCCTCAAAATAGCCTTTCTACCAAGAGAATGGAGAACTGCAATGGTCATTACATTTCATAAAGGTGGACCATCAACCGACCCTGGAAACTACAGCCCTATTACTCTGACTAATCTAATATGCAAAGGCATAGAACAAATTATCAGGGAAATGATCAACAAGACACAGACAATTTTCAGACAATGGACTCAAGCCAGTTTGGTTTTGTCAAGAGAAGGTCATGTATACTAAACCTGGTAGACATCTTGAACACCAAGGCAAAGGACGAGGGAAAAACAATGCATATCTCCTACCTGGACCTGGCTAAGGCATTCAATACAAGACCCCACTCAGGTATAGTTGACAAACCAAACTGGGCATAAACCCCAACATAACTTAATGGATTGCAAGCTGGCTCACAGACAGGACCCAGGAAGTCAGGATTGGTGATACCACCTCCACTAAGAGACTGGCCATCAGCGAGGTAAGGCAGGGCTCTGTGCTGGGACTGCTCCTATTTGGCATCTACTTCGCAGATGTAAATATTCAACCAAAGCCTGAGTACCGGCTTTGTCCCAGCTGAATGGAGAACAGCTGCTGTCATCCCTTTGCACAAAGGTAGAGCGTCCACCGATCCAGGAAATTATAGACCTATCAGCCTAGCTAGCCTGATATGCTAGGCCATGGAGCGGATTATCATGGACCTCATTAACAAGGACATTGGCAACCTCCAGACACTTGATCCCACACAGTTTGGTTTTTCAAAAAGAGGTCATGCCTGTTAAATTTGGTCTTCTTTGAGACAGTCACGAAGGCCATAGACGAGGGGAAGACAGTGCACACCCCCTACCTTGCCCTGGCCAAGGCCTTCGATACTATTCCCCGCTAAGGTATACTAGATAAACTCTCTCAACTAGGCATCAATCCATATGTTACCAGATGGGTAGCAAACTGGCTCACAGATAGAACCCACCTAGTCAAAACAGGGGAAGCCACTTCAAGTAGTAGACCTGTAACAAGTGGTGTACCCCAGGGATCGGTCTTGGGGCCTCTGCTCTTTGGGATACACTTCTCAGAGGTGCAGGCCAAATCTATTGGGCTTGAAGATGACTGCAAGCTGGGTGCGGTCATCAATTCCCCTAGTGATGTGAACATCTTCCAAGAGGGTCTCATCCAAACAAATGACTGGTGCCAGAAATATGGCCTCAAACTGAATGCCAAAAAAATGCATCATCATCCCTTTTGGGGAGAATGACATCCCCACAAATTATCACATTGATAATAAGGCACTAAGCACGCAATCAGTCATGAGGGACTTGGGAACTCAGGTTGACAACTAACTGACTTTTGACACCATATTGCCTCCGTTCTACAGAAAGCTTTCTACATGGCCCACCTCATTAGTACGGGTATCTCATCCAGGGAAAAGGTGGTCATAACATCTCCCTGTATTCTTCTCTTATAAGACCAATTATACAATACAATGCCCCTTTTGGCATGTACCTCACAAAGCACATGCAGCAGCTGGACAGACCGCAGAGATTCCTCACCCAGAGAATCCAGGGCCTCAAACATCTACCCTACCCAGATAGGCTAAAAGCCCAGTCTCTTATAGACTCCTCAGAGGTGACCGTCTGGCATACAAAGCAATCGCAGACCCTGCCCTGATAGGACTGCTGCATATCTGCAAGTCAAGCTCCACTCGAGTAACTCACATGCGAGACCTCAACTTGGTCTGTGACATCAACATGACTTGTTAGCGGGACAGGTTTGTGTCCCAGAGACTCCCCCTTTTGTGAAACAGACTCCCTCTACACATAAAGCAGAGTACCTCATTAAACCTTTTTAAGTGCAACCTGGATAACTGGACGGGGAACAGAAAATACACTCCTGGGATTCCACTTATGTCCCTGCTGGACAGTGACATAGGGTGCTGACTTGTTGGAACATGGGTTAAATTCTTGGCTAGACTTGTAAGGGTCTCAGGGCCAATAGCCTAGTAACTTCCTCTGATCTTATGAAAAGCTAATGTTAAGGGCCATTGGCTGAACAAGTTTGCAGATGACTGCAAGTTAGGAAGTATCACAGACTTCCCCCCATGACAGAAATATATTACAAGTGGGTTTAAGACATACATATGACTGGTGCCAAACTCATGGACTAAAACCCAATAACAGAACCCCTTCAGCATGTACCTGACCAGATATATACAAAAGAAAATGCCCACAAAGGTGTCTTAACAGCAGAATCCAGGATATAAATACATTGTCCTATACAGACAGCCTTATAGCCCTCTCTCTCTACCCCTCTCTCTATACACTACCTCCTACAAGTTACTGAAGGGCAATCTATGCCTGGCACACAAGGCATCCTTGGATCCAGACCTGATGGACCTTCTGCACATAAGCAAAACAAACCGCTTCAGAACTATAAGATCCAATATATCAAGCATTTATACTGATAGCATAAAATACACTATTCAATGAGGCAGGAGTTTGTCAACATTCTTCAGAACTGAGGCAAACAAAAGTCAGTCAACCATTTGGATGGTTAAAACATTAATTTTGTTTCTGTAGTTGGAGTATCTAATATAAGTAATAGTACTGTGTATGCAAAGTGCAAAATGTTGGACTGGAAGATTAGCTGCAAGTCTGTGTGGGAGCTCAGGCAGATCACAGACAGACCGTTGTAAAGAGAATAGCTCAAAACTTTTACTTTTGACACCTCATGTTCTCTGATGTTGTACTTTATCCAATTTTCAATGCACAGAAGTAGTCAGCCAGCTGTTTTTTTTTTTGTTTTTTGTTTTTTTTTTTGTAATAAGCAGCACTGCATCTTTCATGCTCACCCCCCTCAAGACTACTGCTTCACTTGTATGCAGAGGCCTGAAAGATGACAGGAACATCTTGTTTTTTCATTAGCAGATGGGCTGCAATATCAAACAGACAACTAATACATCATTTATTCTCTCTAGTGACTAGAACCTTACCTAATGGAAAGAGGTAAGTTACTGAAATTGACAGCAAGTGCTTTCTTACACTAGTCAGAATCCTCAAGTGGTCAGAGGCTTAAAGAAAAGTAATAAAGACACAAGCTACCAAAATTTACAGAAAGTTGCATGCATAATCATGAACATGAGTTACAATCTCCCTGGTGGTCAGAGACTGAGTGTAGGATGCAAGCTTCTGGGATCTACTGAACATTCCTTACATAGGGTACAAGTTAAAAGTTTGGTGTTTCAAAAAAATAAATAAATAAACAGAAAAATAATAAGTTAAGGTACAGTTGTTTCCTTGGAAACATTTTGGACAGTACAGCACTTTTTCACCTTAAAGTATATTTGGGTAGAGAGAATAAATATCCATCTATGAGCACAACCAGTCAGGATTACAAATATCTTCTGCCCAAGAACTTGCTGGTTTACTACAACTACTACTGCTGCTTTACAGACTGAACAGAAAGGGGTAAAGACAAACAAAAATGAGCTCAGGAACAACAACAAGGGGGGAGAGGCACATTCTTCACATTGTACAATTCTGAAATCCCTACATAATCCTTAACCAAACTGCTGTTCCTACAGAGGTGCCTAAAGTGAAGACAAAATGGATTCTTGTTCACACACAGTACAAATCCAAGGAAGTGTGTCACAAGACATCAAATGGGAGATCATATGATCTAGGTGACAGGAAGGTAAGATGCTAGTCTGGTGCCATGACTGTTAGTAATACAAAAAAAATTCAGGATTAGGTCTCCACTGGTGGTATGGAGGGATGACGCCATGACTGGAGCTTAAGCAACTTGAGTCTGAATGGCAGCTCAGACATTTCACAGCATAGACAGGAAGGATGGAGGGGGGGGGGGGCACACTCAGGGGCATAAGCACATGCGTAGATTTCCCTGGTGGAAACCAAGGAAACAACCACATGGTACCTCCTTTAGGTGGGCACGGCAGTCCTGCTAGCATCATTCCCTTGTGGATGGTAATGGCAGGACAGCACAAGATGCCCACTGCACTCTCCATCTATGAGTTGTTAATGGGGAGGTGCAAAGTGGGGGTACGGGGAAACATGAAAAAAATCTCGGACCACTTCTCATGGCTGCCTACGTGATGGCTCCCCCTTGACAAACCCTTACCCCTTGTAATGGGGAAATAATTGGGACAATTGGCCAAGACAGAGTATGGAGGGATAATCAGCAGGCAGGGAGGGGAAAGCAGAAGACAAAAAATTAATATTGAGGATTGCAGGTACAGCCGCATAAAACCCTGACCAGAAACCGGACCACAGCTGTGTAGAAATTTCAGGAATTTGGAAAAGGCCTTTGAAAAGCTCATGGCATGGAACAGCATGGAGTGCTAAACATCATGGGATTCAGTGAACTGCTAAACAAGTACTACAAAGCTCACAGCTTTAGCATCATTAGGGGTTGGGGAATCACTTGCAAAGATGCAAGCTTATGTTAGCATGAAGCTTTAGCTATCTGGAGGAACATGCATTCTACGTAAAATACTTCAGTATTTTACTGACAAATATTCAAAACAAGACAACAAGAGAAAAGAAACATATCAGAGAGACCATCTGATCTGACTTCAAACTCTAAAATATCTTAGTGAGTTTATAATATCAGTTCCCAGCAATGGGAAGATCAGGATATTAGTTAAAAAGTCAGGTTATCAGTTATGAGGCAAAAAAGCCAAAAGGAATACAATCATTAACAGAGTCCATAGCTAGGCAAAAGCTTGCATATACTAGTAGGTTTGGTTGAAGAATGATGTACACATGCTGGGGAAGTGAGACATTGTATACAAAGATGACAATGACGTCAGCATACAAAAGTACAGAGTTTACTGAAGATACTCTATACAAATCAGGAAGAGATACAGCCCCCTAAATAACAGAGGGGACTGATCTGATGGAACAAATACATAAAGGTGTCAACACTGTGGCACAGAAGGATGCAACTGACTATGACCCAGACAACCCCAACATTAAGCAGTGGTCTGGACACAGCTGGAGACAGTAAAGAAGAATGTTAGTAACAAATGCTTATTCACCCATCCTAGGGACAGGAAGGTGGTCCTGTCTACTGCACTGTCAGTACCAGTCTACAGGTATATTAAAAGCTATGCTAGCTACCGAAGGTGTGTGCTAGGTTTATTCACAGCAGCCTTCCTAAGGTGCATATGCAGTGGAAAACACACATCAGGGGAAAGTTGTAGCAGACCCTCAGTATGGCATGGGTGCACATGCCAACTACAAGGGTCAGTAGCAGGGCCTCTAAGTAAAAATGGCATGAGCTCATATGGGCAATGCTTTCAAGTAGTTCTGTATCTGGGGGACAATTATGGTCTTCCCTTAAAAAGGGAAAGCTACAATTTGGGGGAGGTGTGAAGCCAGACTGACAGACTAGTGGGATGAGGAGGCTGGCATCAGAACTTTTAGTTCTGTTGAAGAAGCAGGCAAAATACAGGCAACCAATCTCTACAGCTGCCTGGATGATGCCACAGCAATCAGTTCTCACATCTTGTCTATAGTCTTGGACAGGTGACAGCAATGGATGGAATGAATAAGATAAACATCTTGGAAGGGATAACAGTTGTCAGGTGCAGAGGGAAAAGGCAGTCAGTATAAAAATGTGGCCATCAAGGAAATGCACTAGGGTTCAAAGTGGAGGTTGCCTAGAAGGACATGGTGCAAATGCAATCTACTTACAGAATACTTTCTCAAAGTGAAGAGAGACATAAGAAACTTAGAGAAGATATTCGGAGAATGGAGGAGAAATGTAGGTTATACCATAAAGTTCATAGATTTCATACACCAAAGATTTATGAACAAGACTATTAAAGACACTAGAGGCCATAATATTCATGACTTGGTCCTTACAAATACAATTTTTTATGTACTATTACCCTGGTATCTCCTTCCCTGGTTAAGTTGGATCACAAACTAGTGACCATCACCATTAGATCAATTAAACCTGAAAATACCAACATCTTACAATTCAAAGATTTCATACATACTAATCTCATCAAATTCTATGTTGAAGTTTCAAGATTCATATATTCCAGCATAACACCAAGCATTTTCACAACTGGTAGGTACACAGAGTTCTATGCCCACTTACATAAGTGTACAAAATTGACAATACCCACCAGATCTAAATATAATGGGAGGTTTAAAGGTAAATCACCCTGACACTCTACCAATAAAAATAAATCCTTAAATATACAGTAAATCTAAGGACCCTTGATTCCAAGATAACATTAGAAAATTGACTAAAAACTTAAAAAACTATTAGGACTACTAAAGCTACCCATGAATTTTGATTACTATATAAAGCTAAGGAAAACTGCATATTTTTATCTCTGTTAGGAAACTAAGAAATAACACCCAACATTGATTATGCAACAATGGCACCACCTACTCTGATCCATTAGACAATGGAAACACGCTAGCTAACAAATTCAGTGCCAGCTTCACCCTGGAAACAACTATCCAAAACTTGTTTTTCCCTGAAGCTCTCAGACCCCCTATCATCACCAAAATCATGTACTAAAATTGCTCTCAAACACTAAAATACTTCCTCCGTGGGACTATGTTTATTAAACAATACTAAACAAGCCCTGGCAAACCCACTCAAACCATTTAATGAGTTTAGCCACTGGCTTCATCCCTGAATTTTGACACCACCAATGACTCTGTAAATGACAGGCACTCTGGCCTGATGAATCTCATATGAACAGCAATGGAACATATAACTGACTTGATTAACTATAACATTAAAAATCTTATCAGGCTACACTCAAAGTAGTTTGGCTTTGTCAAGGCTAGATCCTATCTAAGGAATCTGGTTAACTTCTTTAAAAGAGCAATACCAGCTGATGGCAGAGGTCATACTATAAACAAGGCAAAATTTGACCTTGCCAAGGCCTCTGACTGTATAGCCCATGCTAGCATAGTTGGTAAGCTTAAAGCATGACAAATATATACCAACGTGGTTAGATGGATAGCAAAATGGCTTAAGGACAGAACCCCTATGGTGCGGCTAGCTGGAGCCTCATCAAAAATATTTAAAGCAATAGTGGTGTCTCACACAGCTCTGTGCTGTGACCCTTTTATTTGGCATTTACTTTTTCAAGTCTCCAGACCACAAACCAGGACCTCTAGCTAACCTAGTTTGAGGATGACTGTAAATTGGGAGTCATTGTCAAGTTGCCATCTGACACCAAACCCAGACAACAACAACTTACACTTGTAAAGGTCTGGCATGCTAACAACAGGCTTAAAGTAAATGCTAAAAGGTTTAATACGGTTGCAGTCAATAAACTATCCATCCTCATAGATAGTACCATACTCCAAAATAATAAGGTTTTAAAGGACCTTCATACTTCGATTGAAAACGCACTCTCCTCTGACCATTATGTAACAGCAGCCTTCAGGGAGACCATGTTCTTACCACAGCTTATCATCAAGGGGATATCTTCCCGATCCAAAGAGGCTATTGTCCTCTAATACTTAGCATTGATTAGGCCAACCATTAAAAACAATGCCCTTTTTGGGATGTACCTCACTAGGCATATCAAACAACTAGAAATACCCAGAGATTCCCAACTAAGAATATCACTGGTTTAAAAATCTTGAGTTACCAGGAGGAAAACTGTAAGCACTGTCCCTGTACTCACTTATCTTATAGACTCCTAAACAGAGATCCACATCTTGCATTCCACGTCATTAGGGGATACAGTGGTCCTGGATCTTTTGTATCTCCACAAATCAAACAATCCTACAAATATCAGACAAAGAGATCTAAATCTTCTTTAGGAGACAGATAAAACAAGATGGAGACATAGGTTCATTAAACTGAACCTTCTTCACCTCTGGAATAGATTCCCTTCCTTCAAATGGGAACTCTATGATCGGATGGATATTCACAAATTCACCCCTTCTGGCTTAACTGGCCTGGCCCTCCTTGATAGCGGAGGTTCATTCTGAGCGTGTGAACTGAAAAGGCATAAAAAGGTTGCAAGACTCACCTACCTTGTAATTCTTATCATTCAATGGTGATAAACACGATAATGTAAGAGCTCAAAAGCCTTCAGGAAGATCAGTGCAGAGATATACAAAATGAGCAGAGACAGCAAAAACTACCTTTACGTGCATACAAACTGCAAGTCATTACACAGCTCTGAACTTCAAGTACCAGCAATGCAGTGTTTCAGAATATGCAGTATTCTACAAAGGCTGATGATAATTACTTCACATGAAAAAGTGCTTTGAAACAGCTCTAAATACTAAACTTGGCAACAGCAATGCAGCCCGAGATTCACCTTAAAATGTCTTAATTGGAGCTAAGTGCAGAACGTCTAACACTAACTTAACATTTTAACAAACCTTGGAATGTATCAAAGTTTCAGAAGAGTGGAAGAAGGCAGAGTGATTTACCAGGACTATCAAAGTATAATACAGTGACACAAAATATACTGCATGGATACACTAAAAACATTAACAGAAAAGTGAATAAACAAATGCATTTAAGTACAGCATTTGAATATAATAATGCGAGGTAGTGGAAGGAGGAATAAAAACGCTTTCTGAACACGTACTACCTCTGTATCAGCTATACATCAAATTGTTAAGAATATTCAAGATATATACGAAATGTGGCATACGGGAAAGAGTTCGAGTATGCTTGTGAATATATAACTCAAAAAACTCATTCTCTACCAACAATAAAGGACTCCAAAATTTTATTCAGTAAACTTACATAAAAAGGATCAATATTGTGTCCAGCGTGTAAGTTCAACATTTAAACATGTTTGCATCATCTTCACAAGACAGCACTGCTACTAATAATATGTGAAACATCTCAGTGATGGCATCTAAATCACTGCAGACAACTGTTTAAGAAAAGAAATAGAGTGCAAAATGCAGTTAAACAAGAAAGGATAATCAATTTGCTTAACTAGCCTGTTTGGCAGCACTAACGAATATTGCCATTAATTGTAAAATACTGACAAAATTAATAAAGATGAAGGTTTTTCTTGTATTTTTCTGCCAGTCCAATTGCTTACCTCCTCTAACTTCTTCTTTGCTTCACTGCATGCAGTCTGAACTTCAGAACACTTAACAGTAAGCTGGGGATAAAACATATACTGTGTTAGTTATATTCCTATAAGATTAAAGCTCACACAAAACGCTAAAGTGCTTACTACAAGGGATAGCTGCAAAGAAGCACATGATATCTTCAAAATACTGCAATTTAATTTCAGAAGTTTGCTCATAAGCAGTTATGAAGAAAAAAAGCTTTACACCTAACATTCATTTCAGGACTTTTGATTAGTTGCATATCCTGTTAAAAACAATAAAAATAGGGAAGCATTGGCCTGTCTTAACTCTCATAAAACTACACATCAGATTGTTTTCTCCTATTGCCTGCAGTAATAGGTAAGACCATTAACTATCCACTTCTCAAACAGCCAGTCCTCAGACTCACAGCTAGGACTATCAAAAATCGTTTTACTATTGAAACATTGAATGCATTGTAAGTGAATAATCAAGTAAGCAAATTCAAAAAACGATTTTTGTAACATCGGAAGGGCATAATATCGAAAGCGAACCTAGTGAAAGCCAGTTTTCAAAATATTAGACACTGCCCTTCAGGCGTTAAAAATGCAGATTGACATGTACTGCTATAGCAGTAACCCACGCCTGGGTGTGGGTAATGCTGGATTTACCCACGGTTGGCGTGGCTTCGCCCTCGGGACCAAACAAAGCCAACCGTGGGTAAATCCAGCATTACCCACACCCAGAAGTGGGTTATTGCTATTATACAATGACATTATTTAAGAAAATAAATAATTACTTTTCTTAAATAATGGCATTGTACAATGCCTCTTTACTGCCCTTCCGCAGCTGTCTGGTATTCTGCGGTAGTTCTGATGTACTGCGCATGCCTACGCAGTACATCAGAGCTGTGGGCAAAAGCAACGGAGAACGCAAGATCTCCGTTGCTTTTACTGTTCGCTATGTTAAATGGGTTTAACATAGCGAGACAGCTTTAAAATAAGCAACGGAGATCTCCGTTGCTTATTGTAAAGCTGTCTCGCTATGTTAAACCCATTTAACATAACGAAACAGTAAAAAGCAACGGAGATGCTTTTTTTTTTAAAAAACTGTCTCGCTATGTTAAATGGGTTTAACATAGCGAGACAGCTTTAAAATAAGCAACGGATATCTCCGTTGCTTATTTTAAAGCTGTCTCGCTATGTTAAACCCATTTAATATAGCGAGACAGCTTTAAAAAAAAAAAAGCAACTGAGATCGCAAGATCTCCGTTGCTTTTTACACACTGTGTCGCTATGTTAAAGGAGTTTAACATAGCGAGACAGCTTTAAAAAAAGCAACGGAGATCTCCGTTGCTTTTTTTAAACCTGTGTCGCTATGTTAAACTCTTAACATAGCGAGACAGTGTTTTATACTAACGGAAAAAGTCCGGGTATAATACAGTATAATCAAACTCCTCTTGGTACCTCCAAAATGAAAAGAGTAAGATGCAAATGAACATCTACTGTAAGAGCTGGAATGTATTGCACGGCTGTCGATTTCTGCAGTTCAGTGTTGTGCTGTAAACCTTTGCCCCCGTACTGATTTCTGGCAGACTCTGTCATATTTCTCTTCCTTGGAAGATATATTCTGCGCTGTCCAAAAGCTACACCAACAACGTACATGTACGGCTTTGAGATACGGCATTTTACATCTCAGTACCGTACTTAACATTCACCATATGAAATGGATGTAAAGTGTATGACTATCAAACAATTGTGAAGCCTATAGATATATATCACAAACTGCAATGTTAAAAAGAGCAGTGTTGAGCAATAAGTGCAATAAACCCACACATACTAAATTCTTCTCAACGTGACAGTAATTTATCAAAATTTACCTCTCTATTCACTGAATGTCGTCTCTTTGGAGAGGAAGGAAAACATCCCATAGCCTTACTTTTTAAGCCTTCAACTCTATTCTGCTCCAATTGGATGGCATGAAGGATGTCTAACATATATAATCTCTGTTTACCTAGTAAACTGTGCAGACACCTATGCCATTCTTCTACAGCATTTTGGCTCCTAGGGTATCCAAGGATGCACGTATTCTACTGGTTCCAGAAGGCTACCTCAAAATCAGGGGAGGCAACCTCTCTGCAGTTGAGCCACATATTCCGTATCTCCATATAATGTAGTTTTCCTTGAAAAACTGCATAATTGCCTGCCAGATGGAGGCATATCTGCTTCGATATCACTTAGTGTTTCAAGAATGTCATCAGGGCAAGCAAATGCCAGCACTGGTATCTGTTTACATAAAAGCGCAAACCGCATATCATTGCCAAAATCGGACTCCAAATGTAGCTTTTGTATCTGCCTTCATATTATCTGACACAGGAGGAATCAGCACCCCTCTGAAACACTGTCAGGTAAGTTTTGTTGCATAGCATTAACTGCGCCTTTTTCAAAGTCACTAAGAACCATATGTAGTCATAAGTTCAAAACGTGCACAAATACATAGTACTCACTTCCAAAATGTATTGTAGCAGTCCTCTGTTTTGGACGGAAGAATTCAGTACACTACAGGGATAATCTAACGAAAGGTAGAACGTTGTGGAGGACAGTACAACCGTGAATAGAGTATACCTGTTTACATTCTGTAGTATTTATGGTGAAATTCCATCCACTAGTATATATTCAGAGGAGCACAGGATTCATAAATTTGATTCCGTGGTCATTATAACACAATTACCTACTAAGGATGCTGTACCAGTATGTTCCACTATAAACTGCCCATTCTTAATAAGCAAATGTTCTGGCCTTAGTTCAATCAGGGAACGCATGTCGGAATACATAGACTGTCTTTTTCTCTGCCTCACTCTATTCACACTTTGCTTTAATGCAGATGTGTTTGGAAGTGCATTAACTACTGCAGTTGGTGTTTCTGCCAAAATCTTGGAGACTATTTTACATGGAGCTTCCACTGAAGTCTCTGTTCATCTTTTGATAGTCTCCTTTACTTTTAACATTTCACATTTAATAATATCAGGGGCATGGTAATGCATCTTACCCTTTCCTAACCTATGCATATCCCCTACCATTTCTGTCACACATCTCTCTCTGCATTTGTCTTTCAGTTTTTTTGTACAGCACCAACAACATCTGCCAGCAACATTTTTTTCAAGGTTACTGCGGTGGTGGTGCTGCGGTAGCATTGTCACCTCACAGTAAGACGTTGTCCTGTTCGATTCTCAGCTAGAGCATCTTGTGTGGAGACATGCGTGAATGGGCGTACCTTCGTTGAAGGTTGTGCGTCAGGGCCGGCAACTCGGCACGTAAAAATCTACTGCCAATCATTAGCGGACAGGAGTTCCGCTGTGGTGACCCCTAACTGGGAAAAGCCGGAAGACACAAACAAACTGATATCCATCCACGCTTGACAGTTGTTTCCCCTTTTGAGACACACCTGACTCATACATATTACCAATTACACCAGGTACAAATCCTTTCTGTGTGACATCCATCCTGCACTTTGTCAGGAGAAATAGAAGATTGCGTTTTTACTAACTTATGTGCTACAAAGAAAATTTCAGACTTACTGCCTAAATGTGCACTTACTGTGCTATACAAATCACAAAATAAGTATGACGCTACAGAGGAGTAAAGACACGTATCCAAATCCAATTTATGTACACGCCACCATGCTAGCAGCAGACTTTTATGCCCCAAAACATGGAAATGTCGAAATCATATCAGGATACATAACACTGCCATAATAACGAATTACAGATCAAGTGCAGCATGATGCTCGATCTTTAGTATTTGATACATTTTCATTCGGAAAAATGCACACTGAAAAACCGCATTTCGATGTATTGACGATCAACTGGATGCCAACTGCAAATATGTTAGTAAATCTCAAAAATCATAACACATGGCCAAAAATGACAGTACTTAAATTTCACTTATTAGTAAACACACTTTTGGGAGGGGGATTTATGCATAAATTCACACACGAGTGGGGAGCACGCACATTATTTTGCATCTTCAATAGAGTGAGTGACAGGAATTCCATACCCTGGAGAGATGACCTATAGTGAAGTAATAATGCCCAAAAGGTTGGGAATTGCAGGGAAACAACAGGTGCTATGAGGTTAAATGCTACAGGCAGAAGGGGCATCCACACCTCTGGAAGAGTTAAGGATAATAGAAATGCCTTATACAGGCATATATTAAATACAAATGATAGGCATTATTTTATGTTTAACATTATTGACAAGGTGGAACCTTCACCATATGGAGGAAACATCAAAGCTATACTAGCTATGAAAGAAAGCAAGTGGCAGATGTTCACAGACACCACTTGTTATCCAGGTATTAATGACTTTATTAGTATAAAACCATTTATGATATTAAATAATTGATAGGTTTTATACATTTACATTAGGATATATGGTCATTGTTTCATACATGATTCCTTATACATGTTAAACACATTGTATATATTTTATATTATTCAATTTGATATATATATATTACGAGTAATTCATTGACAATTGTCTTATACATCGTGTAATCTAGAAGTTGCTACTTCTTATCTGTTTTTATGATTTCACAAATTCATTGCATTTAATGTAATGTATATTTATATGTTTTTAAATGAAAGTTTTTAAATGAATACATTTTTTGGCGCCAAATGTGATCAGATGGGCTATTTAAGGAGTGTTGGAACATATGAATTACGTTCTGAAGAAGTCTGCTGGTACAGATGAAAGCGCTTAATGTTTGATATCCTGTATTAATTCACTTGTGCGAATAAAGAGTTTCGTGTCCGAGCCGAGGCATCCATTGTTTTTACCATATCAGAAACATCTATACTCATTTACGTTGTGTTCATACTTTGTGATTTGACCTCTGGAAGGTTCATAATTCATTGCAACTCCCACCCTAGATGGCATTATAAAGTGGGCTATATGATATGTTGCTTTGCATTTGTTTTACAGCTAGTATATACATACTTTATACTTCTGATGTAAAATTGTTTCCTCTGCTTAATGTTTCAAAGTTGCTATAAAAATGTGTACTTGTTAGAGGATGTATTCTGCATCCAGTATATACATTATCAACACACACACAAAATCATTTATGTATGTACATACACAGAAACAAATGCAGAAGCAGTCTCTCTCACACATATACAAAAACTCAGATGTACACTTGCAAGCGCACGCACACTCACATCACAATCAGTTATGTTTACACACAAATGCAGAAGCAGAGTCTCTCACACAAAGAAAACTCAGATGCACATGCATGGGAGTATGTGCTTGTATACATATACACACACACACACACACACACACACACACACACACACACACACACACACACACACACACACACACACAAAGAAATATGTCCAGCAATTACAGCCACTTTCTTGACTATGTTTCACTGTGATCAAATGAATGAAAAAATACATAAATTGTAAGGCATTGCAATTCTCCCACAATGCCTTAACTGTTGTTGATTTTGCTTAATATTTTTACCCGCCGCTCAAAAAATGTTTGACTTTCTGGTACATGACCAAGGATTACAGTCAATAAACCAGACATTACTGTTTCATACTTTTTATTGTTCAGAAAATGCTGCTGATGCTGATGGGAAAAACTCTTATTCTGTTAACCTTTTAAGTGAATTACACTTGAGTTTAAAAATTGTCCTTGATTTTAGGTCTTTGATCCCTATTACTATTAGATTTGCCCACAACTGTTCAGCAAAGAAGTTGAAAGGTATGTGTGCAATCTCTCTGTCTATTGCATAGACAGGCATGCGAGCACACACACACACATACACTAGCATTACTTTTTCTTTTTCTCCACGCTTGCTAATCACGACTTTGCAAGTTATGGTTAGCAAGGGGGGAAGTGAAGCAGCAAGTCTGTACTACTGCCGTCACTCTTACATGGGAGGATTCTTTTTTATGCTTGCTAAACAACCTCGTAAACAATGATGCCTGTTTACATACCCCCCCCCCCAGTACATGCTTCATAATAGTTCAATATGTTGCCATGGAAGCGGATGACTTGTTTCTTTTTCAGACTTTACCTATACAGTACTATCTTGTACAGTGTTTGTATGGTCAGCCTATTTTTTAAAGGAATGTTAAATATACCAGCATTCCCTACTCAGTCATTTTTGATATATTAGTAAAAAGAAATGAGTAGCTGGCCTCTTCATCCTCTTGCTGTTCATTAGATATTTTCAGCATCTACAAAACTCCATTGATTAAAATGCTGACGCATAAGCGACAAATGTTTCAGTAAAAGGTAACAACTGTTGGTGCATGGTTAAGGGCAATAACAAAATAATCTCAATGAACCCTAGCAGCTTTACAAGACACAAATTCATTATTAGCACACATGTATACGAGTCATCAAAGCCAGTAAAAACAGCTATGATCCACATATCTTAAACCATGAAAATCTTTACTTATACTCTGTGGAAGACCCATTGATATACAATATAAACATCCAGAAATTAAATGCCATACATGATGAGTCATACAACAGAATTTATTGTGCAGTAAAAATCAAAACTGTATTAGTAACATATGCTACACACATCACCCTTTCTCCTTCTACAATAAGAAAGACACAAACAATGATATAAGTTTGCAAATAGCAATTTCCATTTCAAAAACCAAGGCAGAGCAACCTAGTGAAAAAGTAAACCAGGGTCCACCTCAATGAAGATATCAGAAATCATATTTGGAAGGTTTTTGGTGAATGTGAAGTCCCTTGAACTGAAACATCAAACTAGTACTTCGTGTCAAAGGCTTTAGCCAAGTCCAAGTAGGCAGTGTGGACAGCCTTGCCCTCGTCGATGGCACTAGTGACTGTCTCGAAGAAGTCAACCAGGTTTAAGAGGCAGGATCTGCCTTTTACAAAACCGAACTGGGTGGGATCAAGGGTCTGCAGATCTCCAATATCGCCATTTATGAGTTCCATGATGATTCTTTCCATAGCCTTGCAGACCAGGCTGGTCAGACTTATGGGGCGGTAGTTACCAGGGTCAGTAGAATTTCCCCCTTTGTGGAGTGGGACCACTGTTGCTGTGCGCCAGTGTTCAGGTACATATCCTGTAGTGAGGCTAAGACTGAATAGCGTTTTAGGTGCGGGTTGAGTTCATCTTGAAGTTCACGTAACACGCAACCGGGATACCATCGGGTCCCATAGATGCTGTGTTTTTGCTTTGTTGAGTGCTGATTTCACCTGTATGTCTGAGATGACAGGTAGGTTACATTCAGCAGGGATAATTACTACATCTTTAGGGGTGAGGGAGGGAGAAATTTGCACTGAACCTATCTGCCAGAATATTGGCAATGTCGGTAGGGTCAGTGAATTTTTTGTCGTTGTGTACCAACTCAGAGCATATCTGAGAATTTCCTCCCAAGGTTCTGACATAATTGAAGAAGGCCTTGTGATTGTCTTTGGTATCCTTGGCAATCTTTCTCTCAAAGTTGGCTTTAGATGTTTTTATGAGAGAACGTAGTTTTTACTTGTGCTGATCAGGGAAGCCTTTCCTTGTGGGATTTGGCTTTGTCCTGCAGTAGCTTCCTTCTTTGTTGTACAGTTTGTTTATAGCCGGGGTCCACCAAACCGGGTGTTTTCCCTTGGTGGAGAGGGTCTTGGTTTTAGCTGGGATTGCTTGATCCATGCATTCTTGGAGATGTCCGTAGAAGGCTGTTGTGTAGGATTCAGCATTTTGGGATGTGGTTTCCATTAACCCAGTAGGCTTAAAGGATATCATTTCTGACTTAAGGAGTGTAAAGTCAGCTTTTGAAAAATTTTTCACTGTAGTCTTTTGTTCTGGGGGTGGGGGTGGGATATGTACATCCAACGTGATCAGTTTATGGTCAGATCTTACTAGTGAGGGGTTTATATCCGGTGCGGAGCATTTGGACCCCATGTTTGTGATAATCAGGTCAAGTATATTATCTCTCCTCGTAGGAGAAGTGACCAGTTGCTCCATAGCATTTGAGTTAATGAATTCCAGGAATCTTTGGGCTAGGGTGTTAGGGCTAGAATAGTGGGCCCAGTCTATGTTGGGGTAGTTGAAGTCACCCAATATGATGGTGTTTGGTGTGACATTCATATCCTCCAGTGTTTTCAGGAATGCTTGATGGGATTCCTGGGATTGGGAGGGTGTTCTATAACATGCGACCAGTTGTATGGCAGTTTTGCCTATGGTGAGTAAAACTTGTATGGTTTCTGATGCTTCATGGTAGCCACCAATCGAGAGGTGTAGGTGTACTTTATGAAAATGGACACTCCCCTCCTTTGTGGTTCGGCCTGGAACTTGAGGCCTAAAAGCATGATATGAGGTATAGCCTGGTAGCGCTGGAGTGCTCTCAGGAGCCTTGAACCAGGTTTCAGTTACTGCACAGACATCGATGTTCTCCATACTGAGAAGTGCTTCGAGTGCCTGCATCTTGAGATTTAGACTTCTGGCATTGAGCAGCATTACCCTTAATTTTTTCCATTTTGTTTTTACGGAGGTTGATTTGTCTTTTGAGCATTGTCTAAAAAAGGCACTATGGGGGTGGCAAGAGCCTTGGCCAGTATCCGGAAGCCCAGTGGTGACAGGTGCAAGCCATCCCTTGCGAAACGCTGCTTGTCCAGCATGTCATCCCAGGCTGACAGACATTGGATCCCCTAGAATGACACCAGTGATTAAGCCAATTGTTAAAACTGATCATTTTGTCTTTGTACTGAGGCATCATTCTTGGTGAAGGCAGGATGCTGCTCAGGGTCAGGGTCATACCAGTCTGGGCTACATAATCGGAGAGCTCCTCAATATCTCTTTTCATGTAGTCCAGGGAGGTACGTCTCAGGTCATTCACACCAGCATGGACAATGACTGCATCATACTTGTACTTGCTTTGGAGTGACCTGAGTGCGTGTGTAATGTGGCGGATACTAGCTCCCGATAGGCAGCTCACCGTTACCCTCTCCTTATTCAGCCTGGTAAGTGGAACGTCGGTGTGTCTGACTATAGAGTCACCTATTACTAATGTCTCTGGCATAGTGTTTTGCCTTAGGGGCTGTGATTGTGTGACACACCTGTTGTTTGAGGTATGTGTTGTAGGTGTTACGTTTTGTGGGGCTGTATTTCTGGGTGTCTGCTTTGGAGGCCTCTGTTGTTTTGGTAAGTTTTTTATAAGAGCCTCCAAGTATGTCTTTGTGTTCTTATGTGTTTGGTTTGTAGTGGTGGTGGTTTTATGTGTGACCGGTTTTGCTTCGGGTGTGGGTACCTTCTCCTCCTGTCTGGTCTTGCCAGTCCTGAGTTGAGAGAATTCAGCCTCCAGTCTGGCTATATAGTTGCATCTCTCACAAGTATTTGTGTTAGTAGGAAGGAGGAGAGGGTTGTCTGTGTACATGAGACAATTGTAACATTGTCTTAAGATTCCCAGGTTAACCAGCTGAACAAGAGAGGATGCTAGTGGTCTACCACTCGACATACTAGAATATTATAAGGAGTGCTGTGCCTTTAAGGGAAGTGGGTATTCACAGGGGGTAGTGGATGGCTGTAGTGCTTACTTTAGTATAAGATTGCTTACTTAGAGTGCTTGCTAAGACTAGAAGTCCCAAAAACAAGTGCTAATATATACAGCTAAATAGACTGAGTAGAGCTTTCTAAGTGAAAAATTGAAGAGCAGACTTTGCGGAGCCAGAAATAGTTTAAACCTGTATAACCGCTGCTGCTATGCGCCCAATCACAAAAACGCCCTGAGGCGGATTTTTATACAGGGAACTTGAAAAGAGCTAGAAATGGTCCAAAGCAACCAATAATTTACAGCTCAAGTGCTGAGGTCACTTCCCCCAGGGACAGATAGGCTGCTCAAGGCTCCCCACTCCCACTGGTGAGCTCAGAAAGTTCCTTCTATCCAAGTAAGGGAATGGCCAACACAGGAAGTACACACAGCCCAGAATACAGCCAAGCCTGTATACTGGTCCAAAGAAGTGGAGCAAAGGTGGGAAAACAAGGAGTATTTTTTTGTTTTTGTTTTTCAGGAAAGCACACAGAAATGCAATTAAGCAAACAGTAAAATCGATTTACACAGGCTAGCACACTTTAGTGGGCAGCCTCAGCAGTTAAATTAACAAAAACAGTATTAATCGACCAGAGTCGACCAAAATGCTACTTTTAAGTGCTGATACTTCAGACTTCAGCAGATAGACACAAAACAGTTATAGCTAGTTAAATGAAAGCCAGAGAGGACAATGCAGATAAAAAGCCAAAAATACTTAAATCTGGAAAGTGGTCGCTTCTTTCAGTTCTCTGTTGCCAGGACCCTCTGCAGGACCACGTGCAGCTCTGCTTGGGTATATAGCCACAAAAAAACGCCCCGAGGCGGATTTTTATACAGGGAACTTGAAAAGAGCTAGAAATGGTCCAAAGCAACCAATAAGTTACAGCTCAAGTGCTGAGGTCACTTCCCCCAGGGACAGATAGGCTGCTCAAGGCTCCCCACTCCCACTGGTGAGCTCAGAAACTTCCTTCTATCCAAGTAAGGCAATGGCCAACACAGGAACTACACACAGCCCAGAATACAGCAAAGCCTGTATACTGGTCCAAACTAGTCGAGCAAAGGTGGGAAAACAAGGAGTATTTTTTTTGTGTGTTGTTTTGCAGGAAAGCACACAGAAATGCAATTAAGCAAACAGTAAAATCGATTTACACAGGCTAGCACACTTTAGTGGGCAGCCTCAGCAGTTAAATTAACAAAAAAACAGTATTAATCGACCAGAGTCGACCAAAATGCTACTTTTAAGTGCAGATACTTCAGAAATCAGCAGATAGACACAAAAACAGTTATAGCTAGTTAAATGAAAGCCAGAGAGGACAATGCAGATAAAAAAAGCCAAAAAATACTTAAATCTGGAAAGTGGTCGCTTCTTTCAGTTCTCTGTTGCCAGGACCCCTCTCTGCAGGACCACGTGGAGCTCTGCTTGGGTATATTAAACAGAAACCCTGTTCTCCTTCAGCAGATAATCTCCCAGCAGAATACCTCAATCCAGCTGCCAGTTCCTTAGCCTATCATGTGTCTATGCTAATTATATCTATCAAGGAATCTCATGTTCCTTCTCTTTGCAAAGAATTCTTCATCATCCCCTTCATAAAGGAGAAACCTCATCTGATGTATCAAATTTCAGACCTATTGCCTTATTATCTCCTTTGTCAAAACTTCTGAAGAAGTGCATTCACAAAAAAGTACTTAAATACATCCTTCAGAGAAAGCTCCTGACCACCACACAGCATGGGTCTAGACCCACCCATAGCACTACCACTGCCTTATTAACCTTCACAGATACTATTAAAGCCAGAGACGATGTCAAACACATTTCCTCTGTATTCCTTGATCTCGTCTCTCACCAAAAACTCCTTTGTCAAAAGTCTTCCCTAGAGCTATCACAATCCACACTACAGTGGTTTAACAACTATATATATCAGTCTGTTAAACAGCTCTCTACCTTTTCTTCCTGACTTCCAGTCAATATTGGCATGCCACAGGGCTCCAATCTCGGCATTCTACTCTTCAGCATATTCATGGACTACATAAATTGTCTCAGCAAGCTTCTCTCATACAATATGCTGATGATTCAGCCCTAATACACATTTTAGATAACATCATACATCTTCAAAGAATTACTCAAGAAACCTTTATCCCTTTTTAAAGTTGGCTACAGGATAATCACCTACAGCTAAATATCAAAAAAACTAAATCACTTCTCTTTTTCCCCAAATCCCATTTCCATGATTAAAATAAAAACTTCAGAATGTGTCCCTTAAATAACAGCATGATTGAAGTTACATTAAATACAAAAAGTACAGTTGTGTCCACTTACCATAAATGTAGATGTTCGAGTGTATTCACTGTTGCAGTCATCACATTTGGGTTATCCCTGCCAGGGTAGCCCTCAGTCGGCCCGAATACCAGAGGCTTAGTATTTCTGCATCAGTTGCCGTCGCTCCAGGACTGACGTCAGGTCATCAGTGTTGTAAATTAAGGCAGCCGACATCATTACATCAGGTTTTTCTTGCCCTAATTGTCAGGAGCCCCCAAGAGGGAGCTAGGTTATGGTGGAAGAACACCACCGGTAGAAAGTAAATACCAAGACATCCTTGTAAGGATAGAGATAGAGAAACTGAGAGAGAAAGACAAGGGGGATGGAGGGAGGGAAACCAGGACTGCAACAGTGAATACACTCGAACATCTGCATTTATGGTAAGTGTACACAACTGTACTTCATGTTTCACTGTTGCAGTCATCACATTTGGGTTGATTCCCAAAGCTGAAGAAAAGGGTGGAGGCAGTCAAGAAGACTGGGGGCTGGCTAGGATGCCTTGCAAGACTGCTGTGGCAAAGCCTGCCCTGGATTTGGAGAAGATAGGCAGGTGGTAATGCTTGGTGAAGGTATGAACAGATGTCCATGTTGCAGCCTCCAGGATGCCCCTGGTGGGGACTCCTCTGAGGAAAGCTGCAGAGGTGGAGGTTGCTCTGGTAGAATGTGTCCTGACCCCCTTGGGGGGAGGTTTCCTGTGCTGCTTGTGGTAGAAATGTATGCAGTGTGCTATCCATTTGGAAATGGTTTGTTTGGATATGGCCTTACCCTCTGCTCCTGTAGCAAAGCAATTGATCAGTCTTTCTAAATGACTTAGTCCTGTCTAGGTAGAATCTGAGCTGTCTGTGCACATCTAGAGAGAGCAGAATCCTTTCCCCCTTGTTTTGTGGGTTAGGGAAAAAGGTGGGCAAATGAATGGATTGGTTGAGAGCCACACTGGACAATACATTTGGCATGAAGGATGGGTTAGTCCTGAGGGAGACCCTGCACCGTGGAAAATGATGAAGGGCTCTACAGCCATTGGTACTTGCAGCTCGGATACTATTCTAGCTGAAGTGATGGCCAGAAGCAAGGCTGTCTTCCAACAGAGGAACTTCAACTCTGCTGACGCTGCTGGTTCAAAGGGGGGCAGGGTTAGTTTTTCCATAACAAAGTTAAGGTCCCAAGCTGGGGTAGGTGCTCTTCTGGGTGGCCTCAAATTGTTAGCCCCTCTTAGGAACTGTTTGATGAGAGGGTACGAGAAAAGAGGTGACTGTGCTGAAATGAGCAGAGATGGCAGAGGCATGAATTTTAATGGAAGAGAAGGATAGACCCCTGTGTAGTAGGTCAGCCAGGTAATCCAAGATGAGAGGTAGGAAGGGCTGTGCAGTTCTGGCTCCCTTAGCCTGAATCCAAGGTGCAAAACCTTTTCCACTTGTCAGCATAAGACTTTCTAGTGCTAGGGCGTCTGGCCTCACATATAACATCTAGAACATGTTTGCTTAGATTGGCAGCTTGTGGAGTGGTCAGGGAATAAGCCAGGCTGCTTGATTGAGGGTCTGCAATTGGAGATGCATGAATTCTCCATTCCTCTGGGTCAGGAGTGTTGGGATCTGGGGGCGATGCCATGGTGGCAGTGGGTGACAGGCTTCGCAGCAGAGGGTACCAGTGCTGACGTGGCCAGTCTGGGGCAATCAGAATTGTCCTCGGTTTTTCCTCCCTTATTTTGAGCAGTACCCTTGTAATGAGCAGTACAGGGGGGAATGCACAGATAGAGATGTTGACCCACTGGAAGGATAGAGCATCCATTTTCCAGGCCTTGCTGTGAGGTTCCCTAGTACAGAATTTGCTGAGCTGATGGTTGGAGTGGGAAGCAAAGAGGTCGACCTTCGGAGTGCCCCATTTCTGGGTTACAAGGGTGAAGGTTCTTTGGTTTAGCTGCCACTCATGTGGGTCCAGAAGATTTCTGCTTAAGTTATCTGCCAGAGAGTTTAGAGAGCCTGTCAGGAATTGTACTAGCAGGTGTAGTTGCATGGCTGAGGCTGTGTGCCAAAGGGTCAAGGCGAGCCTGCACAGAGGGTACGAGCGAGTCCCTCCCTGCTTGTTAATATACCACATCACAGTGCTGCTGTCTGTTTTGATCAGTAGAGGCCCCGGGGAGAGTAGGGGTCTGAAGGCTGTCAGAGCTTGCTGAACAGCTAACATCTCTTTTTGGTTGATGTGCAGATGTATTTGGTTTGGACTCCATTGGCACTGAATGCACCTGCCTGCCATCCAGGTGTGCACGCCAGGCATAGTCTGATGAGTCTGTGGTGAGGGTCTGGGCAGCGTGGGGTTGTGAGAAGGGTAGTCCCTTGTTGTGGTTGCATGCTGCTGCCCACCAAAGGAAATCTTTCCTTAAGCAAGGTATCATTGGTATAGGAGTGTCCAGGTCTTGGGAGTGTTGACACCAAAGACTTTTTAGGCACCACTGTAGTTTCCTCATATGCAGTCTGGCACATGGAATGAGTAGAATGCAAGAAGCCATGATACCCAGAGCTTACAAGATTTTCCTTGCAGATAACTGGGGACTGGTAGCTAGTTGAGAGGAGTAGGTTGTCAGGTAGGTTTGTTTTTCTGGTGTAAGGAATGCCATCTGGGATGCCGTGTCCAGGCTTGCTCACAGGAATACAATTTTTTGCGTGGGTACTAGTTTGTATTTCTTTTCATTGATAGTATACCCCAGGGAGGTCAGTAGGTCCTTTACACAGGTCAGGTGCTTTAGCAGATTTCCTGACTGTCTGCCTGAATCAGGCAGCCGTCTAAATATGGGTAAATGTGAATATTTCTTTGTCTGCAAAAAGCAATGGTGGGAGCCAGGCATTTTATGAACACTCGGAGCAGTGGATAAGCCAAAGGTAAGCGCAGAGAACTGAAAGTGCAGTGATCCCGCCCTGAAAAGGAGATATTTCCTGCAAGATTTCCTGATTGGGATGTGTAGGTAGGCCTCTTTTTGGTCTAGGGTGGCTAACCAAGCATCCTTTGAGAGCACAGGTAGAAGTTGCTGGAGGGTGAGCATTTTGAATTTTGGTATCACCAGGAAAATGTTTAGAATAGATAGATCGAAGATGGAGATGGAGCGGCCAGGTGCCCTCTTTTCTGGTTACCAGGAAGAGTCTGGAGTAGAAACCCTGGCCTACCTATTCTGCAGGAACATGCTCTATTGCCTCATCGAGAGCAGGGAAATGACTTGCTTTTTGGCCTCTGTCCACTGGTTTGGGGGGAAGATCTGAGAACCATTTTGGGGTTGGTAGAGTGTGGAAATAAAATTTGTATCCCTGGGACACTATGTTGAGGACCCAGCAGTCATTGGTAATGGTGGCAAAGGTGCTTGCGTGAAAGGAGAATTTTCCTCCTAGGGGCAAGAGCAAGTGGGCAGAGGGAGGGGGTGGAAGCGTGAAGTCAATGTGAGTTCTTACCATGAGGGGGTGGCTTAGCACTCCCTGGTTTTGAAGAGGAGGAACTCCATTGCTTAGATCTCTGCATTCCCTGGGGCTGCTGTCTGGGGGGCCTGCTTCCCCCAGGGTCTGGGCTGGGCTGACCTGGAGGGGGCAGGAAAGGACCAGTGCTTGGGTGGGGCAATGCCTACTGAACCTCGATGGTTGGACCTGCAATAAGTCTTTAACTGTCTGCATACATTTAGCTTTTCTTCCATCTTTTTTAAGACCTCCTCTGCCTTGGTGCCAAATAAGTTGTCTTTGTGCAGTGGTGCATCCAATAATTTGGATTTGACATGGTCTGGCAAGGGCTGTTCCTTTAGCCAAGTATGCCTTCTAAGGACAGACCCAGTGACTGCTACCCTGCAAGATGCTTCTAGGGCGTCAAAACTACATTGTAAGGTGTGCTTAGTTACTTGGCTTGCAGAATGCATTAACTCTCGTAACTCTATTTTCTGCACAAGCAGGAAAGGAAGATATTTTTTGTTTGAGGAGTTCCATAATATGTTGCTGATATTTCAGCATACAGAACTGACAATTTAGTGCTCTAATAGCAAGAGTAGCAGAGGTGTATACTTTTTTACCCCATCTGTCTAATGCTCTGGAATCCCCATCTGAGGGGGTGGGATTCTTAGCAGAAGTTGCTTTAATTCCTTTAGGTCTTTGAGAGATAACCATGGGGTCAGCAGTAGGATTTTTGAATAGAAATTTGTGAGAGTCAGGGACTCTATAGTGGGTTCCTATTACGTGATCGAAAGTATAAAACTTCGAACACCACAAGATCGAACTTGTATGTTTGAAGTTTTATAATTTCGAACATAAAAAAAAAAAAAACACAATGGACAGAAAGTAACTGTTGTAAGCAGGGGGCGAGACCCCCTGCACCCCCAACACCCAACACTTTTTAAATATACCAAATCCAAGATTGCACTACAGTGCAGAAAGGGAATATTTCCCTTTACTGCACTGTAGTGCAATCTCGGAGTTGGTATATTTAAAGAGCGGGGGGTGTGGGGGTGTAGGGGGGCTTGCCCCCCTTGCTTATAACAGTTATTTAGCTTATTTTGTTTTGTTTTGTTTTTTTTGTTTTTTTTTTATTCGAATTGCTGAAACTTCGAACATTTGTGTTTGATGTTTTCAGGTTCGAAGTTTCAGCAATTCGATAACGTAATAGGAATCCCTCTATAGTACCTGTCTGGTTTCTTGGGAGCAGGAGGGAGAGTGTCAGGAGTCAAACTGGATTCCATAAAGACATCATCCACAACATCCAGGACAGGAGGAATGGCCAGAGGTCTGTGCTGTGGAAGATCTAGGAATTCCCTGAGTCTTTTTTGACTGAGGGTAGTCCTGACATTCCCATTGGAAATGTTCCCTTAAGGTATATGTAGGGTTTCCCCAAAGGAGAAGCCCTCGGGTGGAGAGGCTGAAGGGATGGATTCCTCTGCATCAGAATCCTCATAAGCAGAGAGGGGTTGCATATCTTCATAATCAGATGCATCAGAGTCACTGGACTCCTGTTCAGGTAAAACTACTGGGGACAAATCTCTAGCTTGGCTTCCCCTGATAAACATTATAAGGTCTTCTGCCTTTTTAAGCATCTGAGACTGAGGCAATGAAGCAGGCGCCTGAGACTGGGTCGTCGGTTTCTTGGGTGTGGTTCGTACCCTGGGCCTTAGAAACTTGGTAGTTTTCGAAAGAACGAGAGACGTGAAAGAAGTTGTTGGTCTGCGTCGAGAATCGGTAGTGAGAAGTACTTCCTCAGAAGCCAGTGCCTGCTCAACAGCTCCCGACCCATCCAAGGTAGAGACATCTACAGGATCCTTAGTCGATGAAGAGTCTTGTGGCAAATCTGGCTCTGAAAGGGTCTCGGTAGCGGCCTGCAAATCGAGAGAAGCGGGCATCAGGGGCTGCAAAAGCATCTCACTGAGGATCAGAGAACTGACGATTAGCTTAACTGAAGCATCGTTGGCAGTTTTGGACCTGTGCAGTGTCTCTCTGTCTTTATCTTTAGGTTTTTTCAGAAGATCTGCTGTCGGACGGCTTACTGAAGCCATATCGGAATTCGAGGACTGAGAACGAAAATATCTAATTACAATAAAGGCCCAACGACATATAGTTCTGGCGTTGAACAGACCACAAAAGCGACAGCGGGGGACGTTGTGTTCTGGGCCTAAGCAAGTGATGCAGTAGGAATGAAAATCTCGGTGTGGTATTTACTTTCCACAGGTGAGACAATTGTTAACTTTTTCTGACATCGGTTAGAGCAAGAAAAAAGGATCCCCAATGGGGTACTTAGCTTTAGAAGACTTCAATTTCGGAAATGAAAAACTCAGGTAGCAGCCGACTGGCACTCGTGCGAACTGTTTCTGTTTCAGGCTTCTCGGCAAGAAAGACTGATGTAATGGCATCGGCTGCCTTAATTTATAACACTGACGACTTGATAGTCCTGGAGTGACAGCAACTGACGCAGAAATACTAAGCCTCTGGTATTCGGGCCAACTGAGGGCTACCCTGGCAGGGATAACCCAAATGTGATGACTGCAACAGTGAAACACGAAAAACATCTACTTAGCATGACAACTGATGATCATCTTAAATTTGACTTACATATCCACAACAGCATCAAGAAAACCCATCAAAAACTAGGTACCCTTCACACAGTAAAGAAACTCCTTACAGATTCTGCCAAGGTAACTCTAACTACTACTTACCTCTTCTCCTATATGGAGTCCCAAAACCTTACCACACCCACCACTGTTTGGCACTGAAAACACATAACTGGCTCAAAATTCCTCACCACCTATCTTATACCAAACTCATCTTAACATACAAAATTGTCTATACCCCATTTACTTGCCCAGCAATTAGCCCCATACTCCAATTCTATATACCAAACCATCTCCTTATGTCAAATGATAAATTGATACCATCTGCAAACTACAAAAGGGGTGTTGGGTTCAGTCCTTATTCCAATCATGTAGCTAAAAATTGGAATAAAGTTCCTGTATCAATTAGGTCTATCTCACACCTTCATCGTTTCAAACCATTACTAAAACACTTCCTCTCTGAGTCATGGCTTTATCTCTGCTCCTCACCAGGGACATAGCTTTTCCTAATATCTTTCATCACCTTCTAATAATACCCTTACTTCACTTTACTGTAGTACTTATAACTACTCTAATTTAGTACAACCAAATTTCCATTCCATCTCTACTTATCTATTAACACCTAAACTTGCTTATCCCCTCTAATACCTCAATCAAATGTATTCCTTATATGACTCCTACCTATCTTATATGCCACCCTTCTATCTTCAAATTCTCAATACAATGCTATATACTTCATACTGACTACTATGTTATGTATATACTAACTGCATTATAAAATTTGTTATTGTAAACATTGACTGCATTAAATTTGTTACCTTGGAATTTTTTCCCCAGTCCTCTGTTGAAAAAGGGCACCTGTGCCCAATCAGACTTTCCCAGTAAACAAATGTCAATAAATAAATATAAAAGGCTAATAATGTAACATTTTAGGTTGTGTGTGAGAGGTTGCTAAATCAGTACACAATAACTATAAAACCTGAACAATGAACCAAAACAGTGACAACACCTATAACAAAACGGCATACTTTGCTGGTCTCCCATCTTGTGAAGTATGTTGCCAGTCAACGTCGCTAGCAGTGAGATGCATCAAATCTCTTTGCAGTTTCTCAGAAGAAAATACTTCCCACTATCTTCTGGTTACAGCTTCAGCTAAATCTGTGGTTCTGGTTTTACCTTTTTATTTCTTTTTGCAAGCTCAGTCTAGCTGACCTTACCTTGGAAGTGATGCGGTTTTGCTGCAAATTACATTTAAAAGTATTATTTACAAAAGGAGGCTACTGTGGTGGTGGTGCTGCGGTAGCGTTGTCGCCTCACAGTTAGACGTTGCCTGTTCGGTTCTCAGAGCGTCTTCTGTGTGGCGACATGCGTGAATGGGCGTTCCTTCGTTGAAGGTTGTGCGTTAGGCCCGGCAAGCCAGTACGTAAAAATCTACTGCCAATCATTAGCGGACGGGAGTTCTGCTGTGGCGACCCCTAACCGGGAAAAGCCAAAAGACACAAACATTTCTTTTTGCAAGCTACACAAATTACTGCAATGCAAATGTCTAGAAACATTTTAGTTCACCACAAAACTCTTAAGTTCACAGCAAGTTAAGCTTTTTTTTGAGGTGCAAATAACCATGGGATTCAGAGATTGGACCAATGATCCAAGAAGCCATTCTCTCATTAGTTCAGCACCTTGCTGCTGCTGAACCAATAAGACAGCTAAAAAAGGGGCAGTCATTGCTCATTACAGAATGGCACAGCTACAGTCTTAAAATCAGCGTGATCAGAGTACAGTAATGCAGCTAATATTGCGTTTGTTAATTTTCTGTGTAAAAATAAATACAACACTGAAAAGGATACTGAATCAGAAAATAAAAATTAAAAAATGAAAAAGAATGACAAAAAATTCCATTTCACAATGAATAAAGGCACACCAAAATGTCTGCTGCCCAGAGAAATCATCAGTCTGATGAAGTAATTTTTAGTGATGAAAGTGCTTACTGCTGGACAATTAAATGTTTTCGTAAACCTTTATTCATTGTGGAATGAAATTTTTTGTCATTATTTTACTTAAAAAATTCATAAAGAATGATACACTGATTTGAGCATTTCACAAGTTTTAATGTACAGCCATCACACTGGTTAACAGATTCTTCTGGCAAATGGATACAAATAAAAGAATAGTTTACTTACACTAACTTCTAAAACCCAGGAAACAAAACAATGAAATACAGTAAAATCAAAGTATAAAAAAATTACTCAAATTAATAGTATATGCTTGTGACATCATAAGTCAAAAAACACATGAAGGTTGAACTGATTTCTCTCAGCTCTACTCATTAAGCATGTGGAAATAAACAAGTCTTTCAGCAAGCCCTGAAAGAAAGAGAGGTCTACTTTCTAAGAAATCAAGGTACAGCATTCTCCAGCATATCAGCCATGTTGGAAAAATAAATCAGTCCCACTGAAGTTATGCAAACTCCAAGATCGCCAGTGCTTCCTTGCTGGCACACTGAAGTTCTATGCTCTTTTAGTAAGCACTTACAAGGGTTTGAGGTAGGAAGGATTTTGGTTATGCACAGCAACAAATGTCAGGCTTAACAGATTGAGGAGATTCTCTGACCAACCCCAGCAGATAAACAGATGACAGAAGGTTATTCAAAATATGGGCACATGTCTATATTTTGGTAAGAAGCTTAGCTGCCACAGTTTGCAACTAAGGTTGGCAATGTACTCCTCCTATACAAAATCTTAGATAAAATACTTTTGCAGTAGGTAAGTCTGGATGCAATACAGTGTGGTCGACTGATGTTAGATCATCTTCCTGTCCTAGGTTCCTCATCATGATGATATTTTCCAGATATCCAAACTGTGTTTGTACTAAGTAAGACCACTGCCTAAGACCACACCAAAGTGAAAGATCTTCAAATATTGAACTCATCTCTACAGTCACAGCATAACTGCAGAGCAGTTTTAGCCATCAAATTTCAGTCTTCCTTGATTTTATGTCTAACAGTACATTTATTTTAAAAATATTTCTACCATTTGGAAGGGATCTGCCCTTCCCTCAGAGAAATTCAATGAACCACAGCTTTCCATACAATCTACCATCTTCAGGTAATATGGGGATGTATACAAATAGTAAATTAAAACTTTACAAGTTTTTGTACATGGCTACAGTGAAGGAAGAAGGCATGCTGGAAAAAGGATGCTCATTATGTCTAGGTAGTATATGTATGCATTTTCTAGTGAAAAGAAAAAGAAATGAAGCAATGTTTCAAATCTTTAATGCCATGTCATTCTAGTGCACTGCCTTGTCAAAAGATTACAAGAATGCCAAACATTAAGAAAGACAACGCACTACTGTATCTTAATTTCTTCAGTCTGCCCCAACTCACTGGACATATATGTAGCAGAAACACTTGGGTATGTAGAAACCTACTATAAATACGTATGTTTTTTCTATATCATTTGATCTATGAAGGGGCCCCTCTTTGATGGGTCCTTGTTTGTGTTCATCTTTTCCATCAATCTCTATTCATAAAATAATAATAATAATCAGACATTCCCTACTCTGACAAATCTATACACCCATATGAACGTATGTTGTGACACAATATTCAAGGCACATAACTGTGTGTGTGTGTGTGTGTGTGTGTGTGTGTGTGTGTGTGTGTGTGTGTGTGTATAACCTAAACTATGTAACACTAAAGCAAGCACCCCAACCCCACAAATCAAGAAATAGCAATGAAAATGTAATGATTACTTGCAAGTAATATATCAACGTATATCTGCTTGACACCCACCTGCAAGTGGTAAAGAATGCCTGACCCATCAAAGGGTCCTCTTGTAGGTGATAAGGTATAACACTGAGAACCACCCTTGCATTGGGCTGAATATCAAACAGTTTCCACCAGGATGGAAGACGCCAGTGGACTTACCATGCGAAAAACTCAGGCTAAATCTCTGCTTTCGCAAAGGAGACTCAGCACTCAAAGTTGCAGCTGAGACAAGCGCATTAAAGACCATGAGGCTGTGGCATAAATGCCTACATTACACACACTCCTACAGTAATCACTGGAGGACACTCACCTGGTGTGTTAAACAGTGGCAGGTTAGCCACCTGATGGCAAAAGATAATGCAAATGGCAATTTGCTTGAAAAGTGTCTGCTCAGCAGCTCTGAGTTATTCCCTTCCTGGTGCAAAAAGATTCAACAACAGGTCCATCTTCGTAGGTTCAGGCACACATTCCATTAATACCTGAGCTGCTGATGCACATCCAGGTGTGAAACACGGTCTTCCATGCTTTCTTTTCTCATGGCGATGACCAGGAGATGGAAAGCAGGGTTCTCAGTCAGACTGAAAACCACCTTTACAAGGAAATACGGATTCATCCTGCAGGACATAATAATTTTGCAAAAGACCAGCTATGGTTCTCTACAAATAACAGCCTGAGGCACTGTGGTCCAATTGCAAGGCGAGTAAAACAAGGAAGAACATATGAAGTTGAAGTCACATAGACATGTGGCAGCCTCCAAATAAAGCTGTAGCAATCCTTTGAAGAACTGCTTGCTCAGCCACTGCAGCGCCAAAATTCTGCTCCTCAAAGTTTAAAAGTGCACAGAAATGACTGAAGTATGAACTTTCACCATGGAGCAATTGAAGTCAAAATCCTACAGGTGTTTTTAGTTAATAAAGATCTCCTGCCTACTAAGAAACTGGGCAGTACAGAACACTGATACATCAAAACCAAGAATTATTTGAACCTAAACGTACAGACCTCCTGAGTAGGAGGTTTTCTACCAGAACTAATAAAGTACAAGGTCCCAGATGGTAAATGTAGCAAGATCAGAGTGAGCCAGGCAAAAGAGTAGCTGGCTTTTGCTACAACTGAAAAGGATTTCTTCCACTTGCAGCAGTTGTTGGAACTGCCAGTGAAGTAAGACACAGGAACTATGCCTTCTTGGTCAAAGAGGGGTGAAGATATTGAACTCTGTCTTTCTTTACTGAATTTTGAGAAGAGACACTGAACCAGACAGAATGAATACCCAAATCTCACATATCACAGAAGGCAGAATAAATCTAGTATTACCTCCTTTCCTTGCACTGTTGATTTTCTTGGCAAAATATAGGGAGGACAACTTTTGCCAGACTGGAGAAGAAACTGATTTCTAGACTACCTCACTTCTGAAAAACAGGATATACATGGTCAGGACTACATCTACAGCTTAAGAATACCAAAGGAACAGTAATAAGCATAAGCCAGCCTATTTACTTCCATAGGGGATGTGACATAACAGAGATATCCCTAAAGCTCACTGTAGATAAGCACTGCATCTGTAGAAACATGTATGAAATTGTGCCTTTTGCTTGTTTGGTACAACATGGTGGACTGACTGACTGAAAAAGGAAAGACCCTGGAAGCAGCTTTGTTTTCATGGCATTCAGGGCTTGGAGTACTACTCCGGGCTGCAATCAGTTGCAGGAGACCCCAATGTGTGGCAGCACAGATGAAAAAATAACAAGGCTCCATGCATCAAAATGCCTATAGCTGGGAAGTACATCCTTAACCCAGCAATTAAAGTTTTCCAGGACAGAAAATGATGTCATAGGATACCACAGGCATAATCAGTAACAGAACAATTCTTTTTGAGAAAAAAACTGAAAACTCAATATGGGATAAAGGATACGAGAGCTGGTTTGACATGAATGAATCCTTGCTAACATATCATAAGCATGCAGTGTGAACCAAGTTCTATTCAATGATACTGTGAAAGGTAGAAACGCAATGAAAACTTGACATGCAAGTAATGTAAATGCACATCCCAAAGGATGGCAAGTACTCCAAAAACAAAAACAGGCTACCAGAAAGTGAGGAACAGGATCACATACAGTAATGAAATGGCAAATCAATTTAATTTGTAGAAGATTATTACCATGATAGCATCCTTTTGATTAGTTAGGAGAACCCACAAGACCTATTATGATACTTGACAAGTCTAGCTTCAGAAGCAATATGCAGCAATTCAGAGATTTAGGGAATTACCTTTTTTCCTCCAAGTTTATTTACTCATCACACTGTAACTTGCCACATGTTCACAAAAATGAATAAACATTTCAAGAACATTTTCCCCTTAACTTCAGTATTATTCTTTATACCATGCCTTCCTGTTGTTCAATATCCACCAGCCCTTTTCATATCTCTCATCTTCTTCACCATAATTTTGAAACTTTTTTGCTTGGCAGCATAGAAAATCATTTGCATCATCATCTTCAACCCCCATTTTCCTATTAATACATGAGGTCAGAGCGTCACTAAAGCTGTTTTCATTTGTTTCTACTCAAAGTCACTCTCCTACCTTCAACAGTCATGCCCATCTGACTCGTTTTTTTTTCTCACACAGTCCATTCACCTCTTGGCGAGGATGTCCTGTTTCCTCTTTCTGTCTCTCCCAAATCCTCTACCAAACTGTCGTCTGCACATGACTAAACTATCACAATCTGTACTCCTTGACTTCTTCAACGTCTTCATTTATTTACTTATTTCACAACAGAATCCATGAACATTCACCCCAACATCAGCAATGACAAGGCCTTAATCAAATTTATGATGCGTCAGGCCTGAAATGCTCTACTGATGTTGTCAATCCAAGTGTCTATGAGACAACTGAAAGTTATCATGTTATTTGTCACTCTTGTGAGTGCAGAGTTTGAAGTGCTAACAATGCAATTACCAATAACTAGAACATTTCTGACATTACTATTTTAACTGTAGGCTACATGCCATTTTTATCTTGGTGATTACCTTGATGCCCCTCCTCTGGGCCAGTAATCAAGGAGCCTCAATCCTCATCATGGACCGGTGAGGGATGTTCACTTGGAATAAAACAGATACACACAGTATTTCCAGATGCAGCTCTGTGCACCAAGCACAATTTCCCTTAAGAGCACACAGGGAACACAAACAGTCCTGGGGCTGGGTTTCCCTCTCTCTCTCTTTCCAGGACCCAAATAAGACTCCCCACTGGACAAAGCTGTAGAGTTGAGTCCTCAGCTGAGTATTCCAAGCCAAGTCCTCCACCACCCTCTCTGTGAAACCCATACTCCGTGTCCCTGCTCTAAGTAGCTGACATACACACACTGAGATCTGATTCTCACACACACACACACACACACACACACACACACACACACACACACACACACACACCTGGGAAAGACTGGCATACATTTACCAGCTATGCCCCTTCTGCACCACACTATAAGTTATTTCCACTGCCACCAGCCAGCTGCTCTCAGGCTCTTAAAATGGTACACAATTATACAGAGTAAAATTAATACTAATACAAATGGTAGTTTTTGGCCACTGCAGCAAGGCTTTCAGGAGAGGCTACACTGTCACCACATAAATATAAGTACTCCTGAAGGTTAAAATATTCTCTAAAAGACCAGTCACAATGAAAAGTTTAAAAATATTTAATGAAAAATAATAAAAGAACATGAAAATGCTAAATATTAATTTACAATTAACACCAGAGTTTCAGCACAGGAAATATTAAAAATAAGACCGATGGAAAGGATCACACAGATACAGAAAAACAATACTTAACTAATCGCACTATATTTTCCTTATTTTCCTGACTGATCTAAGGAATTACTGTCCCCTAGTTTACTTATTAGAGTAAGGCAAGATGATGTAGGTGAATGGTCCTTCTTTGTCAGGTTTCACAAACAGACTCCCCTGATATCTCATCTTGTATTAAAACCATTTCAGTGCTGGATTACAGAATGATATCACACACATTGGGTCACCTGACTTCTAGTTCCCACACTACCCCCTTTACTAGAAAATGAGCCAGAATCGTGCACATATGTGTTAACACACACAACTTTGCTAAGATGTGTTACAGCATCTGGAAGCTATAAAAACATTTTAAAAACTTCCACCCTTCCAGGTAGCAATTACTCACCCATAAGGACAATACAGTAGGATTCTTAGCCATGGTTTTTACAGACATTTTGTCTTTGGCTGCAATTAAAACTGTAAGGTGCAATCTTTATGGCCTAAACCAAGTAATTTAATTTCAGACTATTTTTCAAAGTTAGCTGGACTGAGATTAACCTCTTCTCTTCCAGTATCCTATGTTACAATATATTCATTTCAGCAGTTACAATACAGTCAGAAATACAGGTGTATTTATTTTCTGTCCAGCAGGATCCACTTTTGGTACATTTTTAACACAAGCAACTTTACAAATACATTTTCAACACAAGCACCTGTACAAAACAGTTTGATATACAAATGATATATAATTCTTTACAAAAGTCCAGTTAGCTATGTTGGCATATGTTACACATCCACTGCCCTACTTCTCCTGGCATAGCTGGAAATACTTCACATCATCACAATCACTTGTACCAGTGTGTGCTAATGTGATGGCCATAGGCATGAATATTGTTATAGCTACGCAAGTACTGTGATTACGTGAGCACAACAATATGCATACTGGAAAAACTAGGTAGTTTTTTTTTTTTTTACTACCTCAGCATACCTGGGTTTATGTTTACTGACTAGATGCAAGCTATATACCTTCAATTTGTGTAACACATAGCTCTCAGATGGATATTTAACTTTGGATTATCAGTAAACATCACACAATCACTACACTGCCTCAGGATACTTACAGAGATTAGACTTACTGAGAGAAGTGAATAAAAAACACATGCAATACAGTAAAGGAACAGTCAAAGTAAATATATTATAAAACCAAGTGGTGGTTGTAGAGAAGGGCAAGGAGCAGTTAAGTATATAATATTAAGTATATAATATTAAGTATATAATAAATATAAAACAGGAGTTCTGTATAGAGATGACAATAAGCAAAATTCCAACTGATATCAGATAATCAAAAGTGGGAGAGTCAGAGGATGTAGAGGAATTTAGTTAGTTGCTAGAAATGCCCAACTATGAAGTCCCATTTTCAATGGACTCATAACACTCAAAGAATAGCTCCAGCAAAGGACATGAATATGTACCAGTTTACGTAACAAACACAAATTACCAAGTACAGTAAATGGATGAAGTTGTAAGAAATAGAAGTGCAACATATACATATACATGGTGTTGTTGTTGTGTCTTTTGGCTTTTCCCGGTTAGGGGTCGCCACAGAGGAACTCCGGTACGCTAATGATTGGCAGTAGATTTTTGCGTGCCGAGTTGCCAGCCCTGACGCACAACCTTCAATGAAGGTACGCCCATTCATGCATGTCTCCACACAGAAGACGCTCTAGCTGAGAATCGAACAGGACAACGTCTTATTGTGAGGCGACAATGGTACCGCAGCACCACCACCACCGCAGTGTAAGGTATAATAAAAGAAATGTATGCCAAAACTACTGTAATGACAAACTGACTTGGAAAAGGATTTACACAGTTGTGGGATACAGAAAAATACAAACAGTTAAATACCACTTTAACATGACACATACATGATTAATAACAAAGGTTAGGACATAAGCAAATGCAATGACAATCTGACCAGATATTAATGAAAAACAAAGACAGTGGCTGCCTACCTTAATGAAACTATAGGAATTTAACTTATGGAAACTATATAAATTTGAAAGCATCTCCAGTACATAATTTTACTTTGAAAACAACCACAGATTACAAAAAACACTCAGTAACAGACTCAGATAATACATGGTGGACAGAGGGGTACTCAAATTAAGAGACGAGGTAATGAGTAAGATGACGTGATCCAGTTCATATAGCTAGGATATTCATCATCAGCCCTCTTTTTCCCATTTTTTTCTACAGGGGTCGCAGTACTGTGTTAACTGTCACCAACTCTCTTGATTCAGTGTCACATTCCTGCCTTCTTCAACACTCACGCCTGACTGTTGCAGAACTTCTTTCAGACAATCCCTCCACCTCTTTGCTGGATGTCCTTGCTTCTTCTCAACTTCTTCCCGTCTGTCTCGCATCTTCCTCACCAGATTGTCTTCTGCTTTTCTGCACATGTATCCAAACCATGATCGTTTCTGCAATTGGAGCTACTTTGGCTTCTGCTCCTAAGTCCTCATTTCTTTGTCTGTCCCACAGTGTGCATCCTACCACCCTTCGCAGGCACTTCATTTCCATCACCTCTAGCTACTTCAACTGTTCTGCCTTTACTGCCCAGGTTTTTGTACCATATAGTAGTACTGGTAGCACCACTGTCTTGTACACCTTACTTTGCAGCTTCTTTGGCATTCTTCTGTCACAGACTACACTTGACACTCTATGCCAGTTGGCTGCAACCCCTCTGATTTTAGCTTTGACCTCTTCATTCAGACTTCCCTTCTCCTCAACCACCCCCTCCCAGATACTTGAAGCTGTTTACCTGTTCCACTATCTTTCCTTCTATCTCTACTCTCAGCTTCTTCTGATTTCCCCAGTTTGCTGCCATTATCGCCATCTTATCTGTGCTTAGTTTCAACTCACGTGCCTTCAGTTTTGCATTCTATTCTCCTATCTTTTGCTGAAGTTCTAGCTCAGATTACGCCTGTAATGCCACATCATCTGCATACAACTTTGTTGATCTGTCCCCTCCGACCTGTTTGCTAATGTAGTCCATCACCAGTATGAACAGCAGTGGGCTCAGAGCTGAACCCTGGTATACACCCACTCCCACTGTGAATCCCTCAGTGAAGCCAAACACTGTTTGTACTTCAGTCATTGGGTCCTGTACATAGCCTGCACTAACTGTACCAATGTTTTTGGGACTTCAAACCACCACAGTACTGCCCAGATTAGCTTTCTTGGGATCTTGCCATATGCTTTCTCCAAGTCTAGGAATGCCCAGTTGGACTCTCGCCTCATCTGTAGCTTCTTAACTATTTGTTTCACTGCAAACAATGGGTCACTTGTGCTGCATCCTGATCTGAATCTGAACTGATCATCTCCCATCTCACATTCTATTAATCTGTGCATCCATTTATCAGTCACCCTCTCCAAAACTTTCATGCAATGTGATAGGAGTTTGATGCCTTTGTACTGCCACAGTTCTGGATGTCCCCTTTGTTCTTGTACACTGGCACAAGTATGCTTATTCTCCAGTCATCTGGGATAGGCCTTTCTCTCCACACTGCTGTTAGTACCCTCAGGAACCATTTCTCCCTTATTTCACCCAACATCTTTATCATATCTGCTGTGACCTCATCTGAGCCTGCTGCTTTCCCTGACTTCATTTTCCTTAGTGCAGTTCTTGCTTCTTCTAGTGTGGGCTTCTCTTCTTCTCTCATCGTAGGCCGTTTCTGGGGCAGTATAGCTTCTGTGGGGTTTTCTTCATTCAGAAACTGCTGGAGATACTCCTTTCATCTGCCTTTGATGTCCTGTGTTGTTGCTGGCATCCCTTATGAAGGGTGTCTGACTAGGACTAGCTAGGATATTACTGGCTTTTTAATCAGAGCTTGTACATCTCACAGGCAGCTCACAGGAAACTTGGGGGGGGGGGGTAGGAATGTGGACAGCTTTTTATCAGGGTTGAAGATGCCTACCCTGTCCAAGAGCTGAGTGTCCTTGTCCCTATAATAATCAATAAGGTTAGAACAAGTTTGGCTAAACACATGGCAAAACACTAGGTCCTGACAGCCTCCCAGTGCAATTCTGGAAGAAAGGGGAGGCTCCTTAGTAGAAATATGGGAGCTATTATTCAATAAGACCCTTCAAGATAAATGTTTCCCACCTTCATGGAAGAAGGCTATAGTTATAATCATTCCTAAGGAAAGTAAAGGCCCAAGAAAAGTCACATCTTATAGACTCATACTGACTTCAAACCATGATTATAAAACATTTATAAAGATCACTATCATTCAGTTAGCAACAATTTTATCACACAAGATACATTTGCACCAATATAGTTTTATATCATCACACCAAGCCAATGAAAATGTATTAAGAACACACATGATACAAAGAGAAACTGATGAAAAAGGCATCCCTTTACTGTTAATGAGCCTAAACACATGAAAGGCTTTTGCCAGAATCTGCTGTGAGTTCCTCTGGAAAGATTTAAGTAGATTTGCATTCCCCCGAACCCCAGAATTCACTGAATTGCTTAAGCAATTATATAAAGGCTCCCAAGTACTACACTTACAGTAGCTTTTCAACTGAGGAAGGAGCAGCATCCAAGGGTGCACACTCTCACCTCTGCCATTTGTGCTACCCGAACTGTATGTTGAACCTATGGCTCAAAAAATCATGCAGAGCAATATACATGGATATATGTGGGGATATAGACAAGAAAAACTGGCACCAAGTCTGGGGTCACTATAAAAAGTAGTAACTGCAAATTTGGTTAAGCAATTCTCCCAGGACTGCATGGGAAGCCACCCAAGACAAATGCATAGCATTAATCAGGAAGTGGGAACTATTAAGGAGGATAATGACAATAAGATTAGAGCTATAAAAGTGTTCATAATTCCATAGCTCTTTTACACAAAGCAAGACTTCATATTACACTTGGGACTAAACTTCTGGGTTGCAATGAAGAAAAACCTGAAGAGATCTGTACGGGGGGGGGGGGGGGTTAAGAAACAATGAGTTAGTTGGGGAAAAAAAAATCTGCCAGCCCAAAGACATGGGTGGCCAGGCCCTCCTTAAACTCAGGGGTTATTACAAAACTACGCAGGCTAGGTGGGCCTATCTGATGCAGGATTTGAGTTATGAGGTGAATTGGAAAGAAACAACAATAGTACAAAGACACAGCAACCCTAACTTGGAAAATTGAATATTTTGTCCCAGTACTCGAGGATAAAGGGGATAAAAAATGATGGATGAAATATTTCTCTCATAGCAAAAAGTAGTGGAACATAGAAAAAAAACGGACTCTTGGGACCCAATGCTGCTTCACATAGGAGCAAGTCATGAGACAATATGGAGTGGAGGTGGGCATCACAGACTGCTTGTGTGAAGGGAAGAGAACTGGGGGAGTGAAGTGGTGTCCTGGGAAGTGGCTAAACTGGTCCAATAACTGAATGTGGGAGACTACCTGATGTACTCATCTCTAGTGCCTGTGTAGAATAAATATGGCAAAGCCATTAGGATCATAATGCCAAAGCTTCTTACGAGTGTAGAAAGCAGCATGAACTAACAAAAGTAGGAACAGAAGACTGAGTGGGTGCAAAGAATTGTTCTTAGAGGGAGGAAGGAAAGAGTGAAGCAGTGGCATCAGGAATGGAAGCATACTCTCGGAGTGCAAGTCATAGACAAGGAGTGGCAGGAGAAGCACCTGGTCCCCCAACAGTCACCAAATCCAAAAAGTTTAGAATCTTTGGTTGGAAATGTCTGTATAAATACTTTTATACACCGGACAAGCTCCACAGAATGCTTCCAACAATGAGTTTGTAGTGCTGTTGAAGCAATATGGATTTAAGGGGGGAACTGGGATCATATCTTTGGTCATGTTCCAAACTGAGGAATTTTCAAGGAGAGATGCAGGCTCAAATCAGTACATTGACCGACAGTAGATGGCTTCTTACTACAGAAAGATTCCTTCTTAGCTGTAGTGGAAGGGCCAGGATGTCAGGGCATGCTAAGCAGCTAATCTAATTAATTTTACAGGTTTCCAAGAAGGTTACAAACAGAAGGAAGGAAGGAAAAAGAATAGTTGTGTAAGAACTTACCATAACCTTAAATGTCCTTCTCTTCCATGTTGCAGTACTCATAACTGTAGGGAAGTTGCTGCCTGCAGCACCAGACATCCAGCCAGTATAACAAAGTCTTAGGATCAGGGGTATGTGCAACATTCTGATGCTATAAAGGTGACATCTGCATGTACCCACTTCAGAATGGACTACCACATACAGTGGTACCCCTGGTAAGCAAGAAAAAGGATGCTTTTCAGACCCACATGTCATCAGGTAAGAAGGTACCTCATGGAGGCATGTGTCTGCTGCTGAGTCCTGTTTTGATGGAGAGAGAGAGTAGAGGGATGCCCCACCTGGTAGATAAACAGGTTAAGAGGGTGCAGCAGGGGGACATCTAAGGTTATGGCAAGTTGTTACACAACTATTCTATGTCCTTCATTTCTCATGTTGCAGTATTCATAACTGTAGGGAGAGTACCAAAGCTTTTAGGTATAAGCCTGGGAGGTAGGTTGAGGACCCTGGTCTAGGAGACCAAGTAAGATAGACCTAGCAAACCCAGTTCTGGCTCTAGAAACCAAATCTAGTTTGCAATGCTTGGTAAAAGTATGAACTGATGACCAGGTGGCCGCTTCCAGGATAGAAGCGTAGTCTACTCCCCTAAAAAAGGCTGCTGAGGAAGCAGCTGCCCTAGTAGAATGAGCTCTCATATTTTCAGTTAGATCTTTCCAATGAAGGGAGAAACAAGCAGAGATAACTTTAGAAATCCATGATGATATAGTCTGTTTTGAGACTTCCTTTCCTAAGGCCCTTGGGTGAAAACAGACAAATAACTGGTCAGTCATTCGAATGGATCTGGTCTTAATACCCAAGTTGACTGTGAACATCTAAGGTATGTAGAGTTATTTCAGAGGAATTTTGAGGTAGAGAAAGAAGACAGGAAGGTTAATGGTCTGATTAAGGATAGCTCATTATCCACCTTAGACATGAAGGAAAGGTTGGTCCTGAGGGAGACCCTGTCCTTATGGAAGATGAGGTGAGGAGGGATGGCCATCAGGGCTTGAATTTCACCAACAGTGCTGTTTTCCAAGTGCATAGCTTCAGTGATGCTGAATGAGCTGTCTCAAATGGAGGTAAGGTGAGTTTTTCAAGGACAAAATGTAGATCCCATGTTGGAGGTATTGGCTTGCTAGGGGGTCTGATATGTAGGACCCCTTTTAAAAAGAGTTTAACCTCTAGCCTGGATGCCAAGGGAGGAATCAAAGGAAAGACAAGCAAAAAATGGCAGACAAGTGGACCTTAACAGAAGAGTAAGTCAGTCCTGAATGTAGAAGCTCACACTAGTAAGAAAGTACCATGGGTACAGGAATAAGCTAAGGGTCCTGATTTTTCTTTTGTCACCACCTGGAGAATCTTTTCCATTCTGACACAATTTCTTCTGGTGCTGGGTTTCCTGGCCTTTTGCAGGACACTGACTATGTCCTCTGAGTACATGTGTCTGAAGGGGATCAGAACCCTATCACCCATAGAGTGAGTCTGAAACCGAGCACCTGAGGGTGTATTAGGGACTCCCTGTCTTGTGTGAGTAGGTCAAACCAGTGGGGTACCCTGTGATGATTGCCCTTGGCTAATAGATGAAGTAGGGGAAACCAATGCTGTCTTGACCAAAAAAGAGGGTCACTAGCAGGATTTTTGGTTTGTCCCTCTGAATCTTCAGAAGGACCTTTTGAATCAGGGTGAAGGGCAGAAAGGCATAAAGATACATCCCCGTCCAAGAAAAAGAGAAGGTGTCCACCTTCCAAGCCTGGAGATGTGGATGTTTTGTGCAAAACAGAGGGATCTGCCTGTTCTGGGAGGAGGCAAACAGATCTGCCTGACGAATACCCCACTTATGTACAAGATCGAAAAACACCTCTCTGTGAAGCATCCATTCATGAGAGGGTGCAGAGGTTCTGCTGAGAGTGTCTGCCATTGCATTCTCTGTGGGGGGAAATGTACACTGCTTGCAGCTGGATATGTAGTGTTGCTGCTAAGGACCAAATATGAATGGTTAGGCTGCAAAGCGGGTAGGACCTTGTCCACCCCGCTTGTTGATGTATCACAGGACAGTCATACTGTCTGTGACTGCTTTCAAGGTGCCTGGTAGGAGAACTTGTTGGAATACTTGTAATGCTAGGAGAAGGGCCCTCATCTCTCCGATATTGATGTAGTACCTCTGCCTGAGGGGAGACCACTTTCCCTGCACTTTGCTTAGCTTGTTATGGTGTTGTAGAACTGTCCCCCAACCCAGGTCTGAAGCATCTGTGAAAATTTGCTGTAAGGGTGGAGGGTTCTGCAAAGGTATGTCCTGGTTGAGATTGATGGCTGCAATCCACCATTTCAGCTCTTTTTTTTTTAAGCATGGCAGGAGAGGAAGGAAGATATCCAGAGGGTGAGAATGTTGGTTCCACCGACTTCTCAGCACCCACTGGAACTTCCTCATATGCAGCCTTGCCAAAGGAAGCATGGGTATCAAAGATGACATGTGGCCTAGGACTCTCAGGAATTCTTTGGCTGATAAAGTTTGAAAAGAGAGAAGATTTGTGAGGTAATGGGTGAGACCTTCTATCTTCTGGCAGGGAATGAAGGCTGCCATCTTGTCAGTTCTTATCCTGCACCCTAAGAAGACAAGGTCTTAGGTGGGGATCAGGTGAGGCTTCTGTTGGTTCACAGTGAACCCTAAGTCTGCCAGGGTTTTGGTCACCAGGTGTAGATGATGGTGGAGGGTGCGACAGTTCTGGTGAAGTATTAACAGGTCGTCCAGGTATGGGTATATTTGAATATCCTGCATCCTGCAGTGAGGTGATCTTACGCCATGAGGGTAGAGAGAGGGTGAGGCGGAGGAACGGGGGTAGTAGTTTTGAGTCACAGGGGAGGGGGTTCTGTCATGGTCAGGCTGCCTCCAAAAGGAAGTGGTAGTGGAGGAGGAAGGTGGTCTAGCACTGGAGTGTTTCTTAGATTGCCTCCGTCCCTTAGACTGTGGTGGAGCGGAATGAAATGACTGTCTCCTAACAAAGGTGGTCCTTTGAGGATAGTTCCTAGGGCACCTAGGAATATGCGAAACCAGCAAAAGCTTTACATTTTGCAAATCCTTGCCCTTTTCTTGTAGGGATTTGAGAAGTTCTGCAGAAGCTGCACCAAAAGGGGCCTTATTATCTAGTGGTGCATCCAACAATTTGGTTTGTTCATCCATAGGAAGGGGTTGGAGCCTTACCCAGGAGTATCTTCTCAGGACAGAACCTGAAGCTGCAGATTTGGAAGAGGCTTCCATTGCATCATAACTGCAGTTAACAGAGTGCCTGGTCACCTGTGAGGTGGTAGAGAGCAGGGAGGAAGGTTGAGTCTTGGGAGGAGAGTCTGGTACATCTGGTATAAGAGCTGAAGCCTTAGTAAGGGTGTCCAAAACAAACCTAACCATGTGGGTTTGATAATAGTTAGGGCTCTGATGGCAAGCATGGAGGAGGTATACACCTTCTTCCCTAGCCTATCCATACATTTGCTGTCCTTGTCAGTAGGGAATGGAGAGGTAGAAGGCAGCTGTCTTGATGATTTGTCTGCAGAGACTATGACTGCAGGGTCTGCAGGGGGGGTTCCTGAACAGGTACTGTGTATCCTGAGGGACTTTATAAAACCTGCCTGGGCATTTGGAAGCTGGTGGTTGAGAGTCAGGGGCCTGTGAAGCAGCCAAAATGGCATCTTGAAAGGCCGGGAGCAGGGGAGGGACTGCAGATGAGGATGGCTGGTCGATCTGCAGCAACTCAAAATACCGCTTTTTAGTTTCGGAAACATCTGAGGCCTGCCATTTGAAATGTTCTCATAAACGAGATGGCGTCTCCAAAAGAAAATTCTTCCCCTGGAGATTCAGGACTGATTGTGTCCTCTTCCTCAGGGGTAATGAAGTCCTTGGGTGATTCAATCTGAGAACAATAAATAATTGATTCTTCAGTGGAAGAGCATTCTTCCTCTGATTCTTCTAAGACCTGCACTGGTGTAGGAGTAGATTGAGGCACCTGACACTGGAGAGCCTGGAAAGCTTTGAAAAGATTTTGGAAAGAAACTTCCAATCTAGGTGCAGGTTCTCGTTGTCTATGTTTTAATTTTTGTTTCCTCTTCAGAGGAGTAGAAGGATGGATCGGTTTAGAAGCTGATGAAAGGTGGGAGTAGGGCCTTTTGACACCACAAGCCATGGTTCCCCCTCACCATCAGGAGATAATGGCTGAACAACCTCAGCAGAAGTACTCAGTGTTTCCACCAAACTGGCTTAAATCATGGTTCCCGTTTCTAGCTGTGAAATGGATGTCCGATGTGACTCTGGGCTAACATCTGCCTTGAGAGTCTCACTGGACTCCTGAGGTGCAGCATGGATGTCTGGCCTAACTTTTTTGGCCTTCTTTCAAAGTAGCTCATCAGAGGTACCTACCCCACCCACCATACCTAACACTAAATGCTGGAGTCTGTTTTTAGATAAAGCTTTACTGTGGCTAGACAGCTGCGAAGCATTTTGGGCACAAAAGATCTGCAAATATCACAAGATGTATGGTCATGGCCCTCACTTTGACAGAATAAGCACTTATCATACATGTCCTTATGTGGAATTTGTCTTCCACAAGCAGACTTCCCCTTTCTAGTTGACATGTACATCTGAAAAGCTTAAAGAAAAGATAACGAAAAACCTAAAGAGTACTCATCTGTACTGGACAGCTGAAACAAACGAGCAAACTGATTCCCGGAGCTGGCAGTCAGAGGTCCGTAGATCACTGTGGCAGGAAAGGTTTGAAGTGGGTACTTGCGGATGTCACCTTTATAGCCAATGTTAGTTTATGGCTCTGACATCAAAACGTTGCATATACTCCTGATCCTAAGACTTTGGTATACTGGCCAGATGGTGGGTGCTTCAGGCAGCAACCTCCCTACAGTTATGATTACGGCAACTTGAGAATATAAGGACATCCACAGTTGCCCCGAGCATCAGAGACCTGAACACAAACAAAGGGAAAAAAAGCACTGGGGTACTCTATCAAAAACATGCTGCCAAAGGTGATTATCTTTTCCTGGTAACTAATTAGCCCATACCTAGAGGTAGTAGAAAGTTGCAGCCTTTCTTTGTCAATACCAGATCCCACCGGGGAGTGCATTTAATGATGGTGCTTGGGTTACTTCCCCTTCATTATTACTTTCTACAGACCATATCTTCACAATGCTGACTGAAATTATGTTAAACCCTCCATTATGTGCAGTTATCATGGTGCACTACACATGGGCCTGCACCCAAAAAAACAACATGTTACAATTTGTCAATCAAGCTCTTTTTTAAACAAACAAAGGTAAGACAGCTAAATTCTGGAGTAACAAGGTGTTAAAGAGAGAAAAAAAATTACAGTTGTGCAGTCAAGTCGTTATGACAGCAAATGCTCAAGCAAAAAGATAACTGCTGCACTATAATTTCTTATCAAAATGACAAATAGTCAAACAGACATCTGCTCTTCTGGTCCGACTTTCACAACCTTACTGGACATCTGCAGTAAGCTGAGCTTTTTTCCCCTCTCCTGACAAAGCACTGGTACAATGTACAGCTTAAAAGGGTGCTGAACGCAGAGTGGAATGAGGGTACAACTACAGTAAAACAACAGGCATGGGGCATATGAAACATTTCAGGCAAGCTAAAATGACAAACAACAGACCTGGGAAGGCGTACAATAAACCTCACAGACAGTCAAATTCTCTTCCGTTAATGTCACAACCAAAGCACAAAAACAAAGCTCTGCATTAATGTCCTGAATTATGTTTTCGTTTGTAAAACTTCATCAGATGTAGGCTTTTAAAAAAGCCCAGAACTCAACTTGATTGGCACACACTAATGTTCGGACTAAACAAATTATATCCAATATCGGTGTCTCTTAAGGATCAGGTCCTGCAGCAATTCCAACATGTCCTTGACTATACCTTCAAACCACTATGGGACATCAGTGGAGTTACTGCAATGTTATATTTTGGTCTTCTTTTTGTATAGGATATGTTTCTTAGACATTACGTTTTATCCAATGAAGCCTTCAAAAGCTACATAATATTTTAACAAAGAATATCCTCAGAAACTTCCCTCTGATTCCCAGCAAAAGCTTCAAAGTTAGACTGTCTGCGAGCTTTATTGTACACCTTCCCAGGTCTATTGTTTGTTTTACAAGTAATCTTTGTGGACCTAGTGCAATTTTCTTTGGATATTTTAAGCTAAAATAAACCATGGCAATAAAGTAAAAGACCCAGCACATCAGCATTTACTACAGGGGATGCACTAACCAGAACAAGACATGGGATTAAAAGTCCATCTAAACGGCTATCAAGACCATACAATGACAACATTGTGCCATACACAGAACCAAATCAAGACGAGAGGAAAGATTATCTCTCAGGAGCATGCAAAGCAGCACAGCTCACACTGGAGCTCTAAGATCCCCTGGTTCCCTGGAAAAAAAAATGCACCTTCTCAAACATGTCCCCATGATCTTTATATCTGAAACTGTGTACTGCAAAAAAAGAAGTTATGTTCTTACCATAACGTTCCATGTGAGTTGTTCATCTCGCCTTTGTTCTTACACGTGGGTTCGGAGCCGATCTATCGTCTCCAAGTCAGTCGCTTGCCAAGCTCTAGATCTCTTATTAGCTTGAGACACAGTCCCTATCCCATGATGCTCTGCTGCCAAACCCCAGATCTAGTTTGGTGAAAACCAGCAAGAAAACAACTAAGCAACCCAATATAACAAAGTAACTATTTACAATTGGTTAAAAGATAACCTGGCTGACAAGAGGATACTAGTAAGATCAAGCAGAACCACCAGCCATACCTGTTCTTCCAGAACATGGAGGGGGAAGGTGGGAGGGAGTATAAGAACAAAGGTGAGATGAACAACTCACATGGAACGTTATGGTAAGAACATAACTTCTTTATGTGAAGTTGTTCAATCTCGCCGTTTGTTCTTACACGTGGCTAGCGTCCCAAGCACCCTAATCCTGGGCGGCTCACGGGAGTACATTCCTGAGAATGGTGGAACCAAAGGAAGCCCTGTCCCTGGAGGCCCTGTCCACTTTGTAACGAGTAATAAATGTATGAGGTTTGGACCAAGTAGCAGCTGCACAAATGGTGTCCAAAGGTAAACGAGCTGAGTGAGCTAAGGACGTAGAAACAGCCCTGGTAGAATGAGCTTTCACTTCACTTTCTAAAGGTTGATGGGATGAAGAATATGCAAACTTTATACAATCAGAAAGCCATTTGGACAACGTAACTTTGGATAGCGAAAGGCCCTTCTTATTGTCTGCATGGGAAACAAATAGTTGATCTGATTTTCTGAATCCTTTTGTTCTGTCCAAATAAAATCTCAGTTGTCTATGAACATCAAGCTTATGCAACATGTATTCCAATTTACTGGCATGATGCCTAAAAAAAGTGGGAAGTTCAATGGACAGGTTCAAGTTTGCTCCGGAACAGACCTTCGGGAGAAAGGATGGATTTGTTCTTAGAGACACCCTGTCGGGTTGAAAGACCAAATATGGGGGCCTAACAGAGGGTTCGTGAAGCTCAAAAACTCTACGCACCGAAGTAATGGCCACAAAGAAAATTGTCTTCCAAGAAAGGAACTTCAATGGACAAGAAGATGCGGGTTCAAAAGGGGGAAGCATGAGTTGAGACAGTACCAAATTTAGATTCCAGGGAGTAATCGGATGTCTGATAGGGGGTCGAAGGTGATGAGTCCCTTTCAAAAAGGCTTTATATAATCTGTGGGACATAATGTTAGAACCTCCGCATCCCACATGGAAGTTAGATGGCAGCCAATTGAACCCTTATAGTAGCGGCTGCCGCTCCACCGTGGAAAAGTGAAGTCAAAAATTCCAGAATGCTATGAATAGGGGCGATAAAAGGATCAATACCATGTTGAGAAGCCCAATGACCAAATCATTTCCATTTACTGTTATATAGTTTCCTGGTGGAGACTTTATGCAAGGAAACCAGAATATGCTGAACTGCAGGAGACAAATCATGAGACCTAGCTAGGTTGGGAAGTGGAGCAGCCAAGCTGTCAGTTTGAGGGATACAAGAGAGGGGTAAAGAACTCCCGACGAATGAGTCAGAAGGTATGGCACTGGGTTCAGAACCCAAGGTTCTTCCACTTGGTATTGTTGAAGGAAGGGAAACCATATCTGCCGAGGCCAAAACGGGGCTATCAGAATAACAGTCCTTCCCAGGCTTTTGGCTTTCTGTAAAAATTTGGGAATCAGCGGGGACGGAGGAAAGGCATATAGGAGACCCGAGGGCCAATCGTGTACAAGTGCGTCCCTTGGGATGTCCCCCGGTGGAGGGTATAGGGCAAAGTAGCTTCTGCATTTGACATTCATCGGGGATGCAAAAAGGTCGTAGCAAGGCTGGCCCCATTTGCGGAATATCCTTTCCGCCACTTGTTCTTTGAGGGACCACTCGTGAGGCAATAGAATGGCTCTGCTCAATTTGTCTGCTATCACGTTGGATGACCCCAGGATGTGCGTTACTATCAGGATGCGCCCAGTGGATACAGCCCACTGCCAAATTCTCAGGGCCTCTTGGCATAAGGGGTAAGATCTGGTTCCCCCTTGCTTGCTGATGTACCAGACTACCGACATGTCTGTCTGTATTGCAATCGTCTCTTGAGGCAGAGAGTGGTGTAAGTGTTGCAATGCCAGTAACATCGCTCTCAACTCCAAGACATTGATGTGCAAACTGGATTTCATCTCTGACCAAATACCTTCCCTGACACAGCCCCCCCCCACCCCCACCCTATCAGGGAAGCATCCGTGGTCACTGTGGCTGTTACGGGGGGAGTATAAACGGACGACCTACAGTAACTTGGTGGCTGTTCAACCACCAAAGGAGGTCCTTTTTGCAAGTCTTTGTTAGCAGAATCTCACGTGACATTGGAAGTTGTTGATAAGACCACTGTGTGAAGAGTAACCACTGGAGTATCCTCATGTGCATGCGGCCCAGAGGAACCGCTATGAGAGTCGTTGCCATGGTGCCTAACAGCTTCAGAACTTGGAATGCAAGGACTTTCTTTTCCATCGACAAAAGGGATACTTGGTTTCGTAAAGAGATTATTCATTCTTGAGGCAATCTGACCAGGGCGGTGGTGGTGTCTAGATCTACTCCTATAAAGGAAATATGCTGTGACGGCGATAAAGCAGATTTTTCGAAATTTAAGGTTATGCCCAACTGGGAGCACAGGCTGATAGTGTTATCCCTGGCGTGAATCAGTTGATGCCTGGTGGTGGAAGTGAGGAGCCAGTCTTCGAGATATGGAAACACCTGGAATCCTAAACATCTCAGGTGAGCCGTGACAACTGCCATGCATTTGGTGAACACTCTGGGGGCTGTGGTGAGACCAAATGGCAGAGCTCGGAATTGGTAGTGACTGGCCCCCAGCCGGAAACGCAAGTAATCTCTGGATGGCCTGGCCATTTTTATGTGGTAGTACGCATCCTTGAGATATATCGAGCACATCCAATCGTGACCATCCAGAACTTTTCCTTTTTGACAAAGGAGTTGAGATTGTTGAGGTCTAAGACTGGCCTCCAGTCCCCTGTTTTCTTTGGAACTAAAAAGAACCTGAAGTAAGTTCCGGATCTTATTTGGTCTGCCGGGACTGGCTGGATGACTCTTTTTTTCCAGCAGCTTCTGAATTTCTATGGCTGCTAGACTCCGCAAACTAGGTGGAACGTCTGGGATTCTTGTCTGAATGGAAGGGAATTCTGAAAAGGGAATGATGTAGCCTCTGGTGATTATGCTTTTTATCCAGGAATCTGATGTAATTCCTAGCCAGGCGTCTGGGTATAAAGCTAAGCGACCTCCGACTGCCTCCAGAGTGGGATGGTCGGGCCTCATCTCAGGAGCGCTGATAGGGTTTGCCAAGGAACTGCTCCCTGTCACCCTAGTTCTGCAGACCCCCTCTGCTGCCTGGGCGGCGTCTCCCATTATACCCCCCTCCTCTGCCCCTGGAGGGGGTTTCACTACGTGTGTTCTGGAAAGCTCCTTGGGACTTTCGGAACCACATTTTTCCACCTCTCTACCCTTTGGGGTATGGTCTAGTGGGGGTGGAAAAACAGACTCCTACGGCAGATAGAGTCTTTCCTTCCTGCTCACACCTAGTGAGTGTCTCCTTGACTTTGGGCCCAAACAAGGAAGAGCCATCAAATGGGGTATTCACAAAGGAAGACTTGAAGGCTTCTGCAAAGGAGCATAGGAGCATCCAGGATTGTCTCCGTAGAGCTATCGCAGAACCTGCTTCCCAGCTCGATCCCTCGGCTGCATAAGAAATGAGCCTCATGGAGGAGTTTACAATGGAATTAAGGGTGTTAAGCTGTGCCGTCACTTTCTGGGAGACAGCATCACCTGTGTTGCCCTGTAGAGTATCTCCAAGTTCTTTTAGGAGATCTCGTTGAAGACGGGTAAAATGGGTTAAATACTTAAGCAATCTCATTGCAAATGTCGCAGAACTAAAGATGCATTTCCCATCTCTTTCTTGGTGGCTGCCGCCGCCACCACCATGGCATCAACGGGAACCCATGTTGTGAGAAATGACTTATCCTGAGGGCAGGTGATAAATTTGTTGGGCCTCCGAGGGACCAGTTCCATAGAATCAGGAGACACCCACGCCTTTCGAGCAATCAAGTCCATTAATTCATCAAAAGGCGGAGTAACCCAGGAGGTGGAGGGCTGAGACCCAAAAGCCTTCAGGAGCACCGACTCATCCTCAGTAGAGGTAAGGGACTGCCAGTTACCCCTCTGCCTTAGTATTTCAAGGATGTCTGCAAAAAGAGACATCCTCAGAGGAGGACCGTGGGGACCCTTCTGATTCCTCCAAGTCGGTGTCTGATGTTAAGGATTCCTGGGTGGAATCTAAATGCCTCCTCTTACACAGTCTTTTCCTGGGAACTTCATCAGTGGGGGTGTCTGGTGAAGTTTCGGTAAAGCAGGGGTCACCCAATGGGGTTACCTGAGGCTATGGGTCTTGGTGCTTAGTGGGAACCTGTTGTGTAGAGATAGAGCGAGGCCCTTTAGGGGAGGAAGAGGAAGGAATTGAAGAAGTGAGGGTCTTAGCAGACATGATCTTCCTCATGGCATCGAAGGCACTGGTTTCATGACCCGAGGAGTCCGCCGGTTCCGAAGAAAACAGCAGCCTTCCAGGGGCTGAAACCATGGGCTCCAAACCAGAGGATGGAACCGAGCTCATCTGCACCAAAGCCCCAAGAGGGAGAGTCAGAACCGAAGCGTCGGTTCGACTCCCCCCCTCGGAACCGGCGAGAGAGTGTCGGCTCAGAGACACTTCGATCGGAACCGAAGAAGTCAAGGTCGAAGGAGCCGAGAGCATTGGAACAGGCCTCGGCTCCGAGGGTTCCACCACTATCGGAGCCACTCTTTCCGGCTCCGAAGACTCGACTGGCCTCGGAGGAGGAGCAAAACTTGTGGAAGAAGGGGTCATAGGCTTCAAAGCCAACTGGGTCGAAGCAGCAAGCAATTTGGCCAGGGCCGGGTTCACCAAAAGTCTCTGTACCACTCGGTCCACATCGATGTCAGAAAGAGCTGAAGAAGCCACTGACTTTAGGATCGGAGATTTCAAAAATTCGGACACCGTTTCCAACACAATGACTTAGCTCCGAGGCAAGATCTTGGTGCACAGCTCCAAAGGCTGAGGAGCTGGCAACCAAGTCTTGCCAGAGGTGCTCGGAGCCTAAGACTTGTGCTCCGAAGACACCTTAGATGACTTTGATCCCTTGGAGGACTTGGAGGTCTGGTCAGTCTTATCCAATAAATCCTGGAAGTCCGATTTCAACAGTCCTCTGTCTACCAATTTCCTTCTCCTCTCTAATAACACCCTGCCACTGAAGGAATGGCAGATAGAGCAGTCCTCCTGTAAATGTAGCGGACCCAAACAATAAACACAAGAAGTATGATTATCCGTGATGGACATCTTTTGTCCACAGTCACACTTTTGGAAACCAGATTTTTGCTTTTCTGACATTGTGAAAAAATTGTTCCAATAATACCACAAACCTCGCTTAGAAGTTCAGATTCCTGAACTGCAATAATTATAGAAAGAAAAACAAACATTCAATACAGACTATACGGGGATAGGGTATTAAATTTGACAGAGCCCTGTCAAAAAGAGTAAATCAAAAAAGGCTAAAGGCCTAGGAGCAAACCGCTCCGAACTAAAAACAAAATACTAGCTTAGATTACCTACTCTAACACCACCAAAAAGGAAGGAAAAAGTGAAGCCTCACTAAATATTAGATCCCTGATAGATATTAAAGTCTAAATATAGAAATATATAAAAAAGGAATACTGGCTCGAGCTTTTTCAGAAGATAGTGTGATCCATTGCAGCGGCAAACTAGATCTGGGGTTTGGCAGCAGAGCATCATGGGATAAGGACTGTGTCTCGAGCTTCTAAGAGATCTAGAGCTTGGAAAGCGGCTGACTTGGAGCCGATGGATCGGCTCCGAACCCACATGTAATAACAAACGGCGAGATTGAACAACTTCACATCATATGTTTAAGGGATACTTGTAAAACACAAAAGCCACTCGGTTGAGAAGACTTCAAAATGTTTATTGATTTACAGCTTTCGTCAGCAGTACACCAGTACACCCTTGATTTCCTCAGAATAAAAATCATACTCATGACAACTTTCTTTTATATAGAAAAACAGTCACATGACCACATTAATATAAATCCCATACCTAAATAAAACTTATTAAAAACTTAAAAACATATAACATCATGAGGTTGGGAGGGTGGCCTAATGGTTAAGGTGTTTGTCTTACAAACACAAGGTGCAGGGTTTGAATCTCACAAGGGATAATTGGCTAGGTTTAAAATGGCTTGCAAGGGCAGTTAGCTTAGTACTAATCTATGAACCTATGAATAAGTGTTTGTTACACTTGTGACTAAATTCTCATGTATAAATTATTAGGTCATGAATTATCTATCCATTCTCTAAACAACTTCTATAAAATTCAAGAAATGAATGAATAAGTAAATGGATAAATACATAAATAACTACGCCAGGACATATCCAAGATCCTTCCATAAATTAACACATTAATTCTAGTTGCATAAATAACCCCACTTAATACCTTCCCATAAAGTTTTCTAATTAAAGCATATTATATGTGAAAATCAGCTTTTAATTTGAGAAAACTAGAAATGGATACCATTTCATTGAGAGCAGGGGGTTGGGTGGCATTAACCCTCAGCTGCAGCAATAATTCCCTGTATTCCAGGAATAGGTCAATGGGTCCACCTCTTGAATTGTCAACCTGGTCTATAGGTGAGAATATGAACGAATGACCAGGATATTCATGAATATGCATGGCTAGGGCATTGTTCGTATATAACCTTTTTGTATGTGGTATACATGTTGGTAAATTTGTTTTTTTTTTAAGCATTTATGGTTTTGCCAATATAAAAATGCCCACAGCATTGACATATAGCTACATATACTATGGTCTTACTATAGCAATTAAATTTAGCAATTAGTTGTTATTAGCATTACTATAGCAATTATTTGAAAGATACTGTTGATATGCTTAACAAGCATATTAAAAACAATCTATGCTATAATTCTAAGCTTAATAAATACAGGGCATTGTTTGTTAATGTGGACAGAACTATTGTTAATATAAAAACAAAAAAAGCCAAAAAGTTGGAAAGAGATAGACTGGACTATGAATCGGGTAAAGATTACCCTATGCCAAATAATGTGAATTCTAATAGACATAATGATGAGTTTAATACCAGTGTTGATGAGGGGAATGTAATAGAAAATAATGTGTTTGATAACAACGATAACAATGGTGAAGCTGCCCCTTTAGAGGAGGTCAGAGAGAATACAGAATCAGAGACCAGATTCCAGTATGGCTTGGACCAACAATGGGACTTGTACCAACACTTATCTCCATCCGGGAAGACATTTCAAGGGAGAGAGAGGGGGAGAGGGTCGAGATGGGAATGAACTATGATGCTAATGTTATTATTGTCACCCATGTTTATAAGGTTAATGAAGATAATATTTGTCAAATTGTTTTCAATGAACACCAAGATTTTAAACTTTACAATCTAAGTGGATACACTGTCACCACTGAATGGGCCAATTTGTTTCAGAAAGGCCTGAATCTTGTACCAGAACATAAGGGCAATGTTGAAAGGGCCCTGCTACATGCTAAACTGTAGGTAAGAAAACTGAATTTTCAGTTTTTCTTTGAAGGTGCAGAAAGGTTTCACCAGACAGACCATTGTAAAAAGTACGTTCAATCCATCCCTCCACCCCGTTTTGCACCTCTATGAAACATTGTGCATAAATTATATTAGACAGCTATTTAAAAAGAGGATGGAAGTGATACCGAATTTTATAAGAGATGAGACTAGACTCTAAAATAACATTGTCAACAATAAGTTGATTGGGGTTATGAAACCTGATAAGGGGGTGGGGACTGGTAGTAATGGATCAGCAGTTGTATGTTGACAAAATGTTATTACTTTTGTTTAGTGACAATTATGGAGAAGCATCTTTAAATGCGGTAAATATTTCATACAGAAACACTGACATTGCACATCAGTGATTTACATTTCCTGACTAAGACTAACCCCAGGATCCCCACCACTTTTGGTATACCAAAAATTCATAAGAGCATGACTGATCCCACATAAACCTATTGTTGATGCAGAAGCATCAATGGCAAAATTTGGGGACTTTCACTTAAAACAATCCCTAGACAAATTTCAGCATGTGTTGTAGGATTCTTGGGAATGTTTAAGGAAAATAAAAGGGGAACTATATTCTGCGCAATTGATTTTTGTAACAATAGATGTCAAAGATCTATTTACAGTAATTCCTCACGATGATGGAGTAGACCTGTTCCATGATTTTTTATGTCAAAACACTAACGTAGAACATTCAAGAATTCTTATGTTCAGACTATTAATGGAGATGATTCTAGACAATTGTATAACTTTCGACAACCAATTGTTTAGACAAACAACAGGCATGGCAATGGGGGCTGCATGTGCCCCCATCTTTGCTAATATAGTTCTAACCCAATGGGAAATTACTAGAGTCTTCCCCTCTGAGCTACTTCAATTTTGTAAGTTCTATGGTCGATACCTTGATGATATCTTGATTTTTTGCGAAGGCAGTCAGGAACAATTGGATGAATTCTTTGACTTTTTGAATTCCAGTACTTCCTTCCTAAGATTTACTATGGAGACTAATGATGAAGGGGTTCACTTCCCAGATATCTCCACTCACAAGGATAGATCACTTAAAGGCTTCACCTCGACCTTACACAGAAAAGCTACATATTCCAACACCTTGTTACATTTCGAGAGTGGTCATCCAACACATCAAAAGAGATCACTAGTTAAAGGCCAATATGTACGTCTAGCATGTATGGTCAGTGATCTCAACTTTTGACATAGAAAGGGATATTTTGAGAAATTTGTTGGCCAGAAGTGCCTACCCATATTCTTTTATAGACTCAATTTTGGAAGAGGTAACCAGGAAGAGACAAAAGTGGACATTTTTTCCCCCTGTTGGGAACACTTGACCAAGGCAAGATATTGACAAATGTTTCTATGGTACCTGAACCTGACGTCCCAAAATCATATAATAATGCAATGGTATTATCCTTTAACACACAGTTTTATGACATAAAGGATATTATTACAAAAAATTGGGCTATATTCAGAATGGACAAGGAACATCTTAAGAAAATGGGAAATAAATCTTTTACTGTATACAAAGAAGATCTATGTTTGAAGAATTTATTAGAAACAAAGAAGGAAATTAACACAAAAAGTCAGATGACGAAATGTGGGCATTACCCACAATGTCAATACATCCTCGAAGGGGAGATTGTAGATATTTTAGTATTTGATAGAATCATTCTAAAACACAAATTTAATTGCTATAGTAAGACCATAGTACATGTAGCTATATGTCAATGCTGTGGGCATTTTTATATTGAAAAAGACCATAAATGCTTTAAAAAACATATTTACCAGCATGTATATGACATACAAAAAGGTTATACATAAACAATGCCCTAGCTAAGCATATTCATGAATATCCTGGTCATTCGTTCAGATTCTCACCTATAGACCAGGTTGACAATTCAAGGGGTGGGCCACTCAGTGGGCACGAAGCCTGAGGTGAGGCTATGATTAAACATGACACTTAGTTGAGGTGCCAGTTCATTTTGTAGTTCATGTAGCACACAGCTTGGGATGTCGTCTGGTCCCATGGATGCTGTATTCCTAGCTTTGGAGAGTGCATTTTTTACCTGTGTGGCCGTTATTACCGGAATTTGGCACTCTTTTGGTATTGAGATGGGCCCTTTAGGGGGTGAAAGGGGGGTGAAGTTTGCAGTGAATCAATCTACCAGGATACTGGCAATATCCTTGGGATCAGTATATTTAATGCCATTCTGTTGTAGCTCAGAACAGATCTGAGCATTGCCATTTAGATTCTTGACATGGCTATAGAATGCCTTGTGGTTGTCTTTGGAATCTTTGGCAACTTTATTTTCGTAACTAGCTTTGGGGGATTTTATGAGGGATCTCAGCTTCTTACTGAGGCTGGTAAGGGAGTTTTTTGCATCCTGGGATTTTCCTCTTGTTTGCAACAGTTTCTTCCGTTTGTTGTAAAGTTTGTTCCAGATTGGTTTCCTTTTTTTGGAGGAGAGCATCTTGGTTCTATTGGGGATGGCACAATTCATGCACGAGTGGATGTGCTTGTACAGTGCTTTAGTGTACGATTCAGCAATCAAACTTTCAGTTCCTGTCTGCATGGGTGTTATGAAGTTTGTCACTTCTGACTTGAGTAGAATGAAGCTGGCTTTGGAGAAGTTTTTTACCAAGGTTTCCTTACTGGGGGATGGGGGTGGGAAGGGTGATTAGCTTATGGTCGGACCTGACCAACGAGGGGGTGACCATAGGTGTGGAGCATCGATTTCCCATGTTGGTAATGACCAGGTCTATGACATTGGAGCCCCTGGTGGGACTAAGGATTAGTTGATCCTGGGCGTTGGAATTTATGAATTCCAAGTACCGTTGGGCAAAGGTGTTAGTACACAAGTAGTTTTCCCAGTTAATGGCAGGGTAGTTGAAATCACCCAGTATTAGGGTGATTGGTTGTATCTTAATATTTTCCAGTATGTTTAGAAAGGTGTAGTGAGAATCTTGGGGCATGGTGGGGGATCTGTAGCAAGCTACAATTTGGATTGCATTCTTACCTAGTGTTAGTTGCACCTGGAGAATTTCAGACACATTGTGTTGGGCAACTAGCCTGATGTTGTGACTATCCTAGGTGAATATGGACACTCCTCCACCTTTAGTGTTTCGGTCTTGGTTTGGTGGCCGAAAAACGTGGTAAGAGTTGTAGCCTGGTATTGCAGGGGTGCTCTCTGGAGCCTTGAACCAGGTCTCAGTTACTGCACAGATATCGATGTTCTCCATTTTTAGGAGTGCCTCGAGAGAGTGCATTTTGAGGGTAAGACTTCTAGCATTGAGTAGCATTACCTTCAGATTTTGCATACTTGTACCTGTTACGGTGGTGGTTTTGTCCTTTGAACTTTGTCTAAAAAAGGCACTATAGGGGTGGCAAGAGCCTTAGCCAGTAACCTGAATCCCAGGGGCAACAGATGCAGACCATCTCTGGCAAAGCATTGTGGACTGTCGATCATGTTGTTCCAGGCAGACAGATAGTGGATCCCCTTTGAATGACACCAAAAGCTTAGCCAATTGTTGAAGTCAATAATTTTGTCCTTATACTGTGGTATAATTCTGGGCGAAGGCAGGATGCTACTCAGGGCTAGGGTCATACCTGCCTGGGCCACATTATCAGAGAGCTCTTCCATGTCTCTTTTCATGTAGTTCAGGGAGGTGCGTCTCAAGTCATTCACTCCAACATGGACAATGACAGAGTCATATTTGTACTTGTTGTGGAGTGACTTGAGTGCATGCATTATGTGGTGGATCCTGGCACCTGACAGGCAGCTGACTGCAATTTCTCCTTGTTCAGTCTGGTGAGTGGGACATCAGTGTGCCTGACTATAGAGTCACCTATGACTAAAGTGTTGGGTACATTGTCTTGCCTTAGGGGCTGTTGCTGTCATCATATTATATGTTTTTGGGTATGGGATTTGTATTAATTTGGTCATGTGACTATTTTTCTACATAAAAGGAAGTTGTCATGAGTATGATTTTATTGTGAGGAAGTCAAGGGTGTATTGCCGACTAAAGTGCTAAATCAATAAACAGTTTTGAAGTCTTCTCAACTGACTGCCTTTTGTGTTTTACATGTGTTTAAGGGATGCAACACTGTGGTTTATGCTACTTCATGTAGGACTACTTAAGTCAAATATGAACTGTGGTCTGGGAATCTAGTTGACAGTTTCTGAACTGTAATCAACGACAGTTCACACTCCGAGCTTAAAATGAAGACATTATCATCTTTTACAGTCTTCCACGGTAATAACAATTAACCCATATGCTATTACGAAGTGCGTTTTGTAATGAAAAACGAAAATGCACTGCATGGAGAAAAAAGGTAGGAATGTCAGTATTTCATTCCAAGTTACACAGCATGCACTATTTGTACAATCAACATGACTCTAGGAAGGTAAGAATCTATTATGGCAGCAGACGAAAAAGAAAAACATAGAATAAAATATCTATAAGATGTGAAAAAAATTGCAAAGCATGTAGTCGCTAATTTCTCAACATACAGAATTATAAATAAAAAATGGAGAGTTCCAGTTGAAACAGTGAATACCAAACATGCTTGTTTTATATTATGTGACTATTAGCATAACATACAATCAAAGAGCTATATTTCAGTTCATATTACAATAATAAAGCATGTTTTTTAAATATTTCGATTACAACAGAAGTAAAAACTCTTTGAACCTCTGTATAGAAAAGTGGCTCATACTGTCAACAAATAAACTCGTATTTTTCAGTTGTTCAAGCTACTGAATATCAATTTTAAACAGAACTGAAAAGCTTTTGTGAAAAAAATGTAGTCTGCATGCAAAAAAGTTTCAAAATTTTATTCCCTCAGCTGTGTGACCCTGAACAAGCCATTTAGCCAGATAGTGTTTGGGGCCAGCTGGGAATTTCGCAGGATTCGGTTCCTCAATGGTCCCCTGGAATCAAGCCTAGTAACTATGTCTGACATTTGGTGCACAGAGTGAAGGCTGAAGGAATAGTGGAAGCAGCATTTCACAGGTGATAAACTGTCCTGACAAGAGGAGACACCTTTCAAGTTAAGGATGAACCCCTATCAAGAACACAGACTTTATGCACTACTTTACCCATTAGGTCTAAAGCTTCAAAGTGAATATCTGATGAAGGCAGTTCTGCATTAACTGGCTAAGGTCGACAACCAAAATCTCTGTTCTTGTGTGTATGGTGACTAAGCAGAGTACAAAACGTACAGTTGTGTCCACTTACCATAAATGTTGATGTTCGAGTGTATTCACTGTTGCAGTCATCACACTTGGGTTATCTGCCTGCAGGTAGCCCTCAGTTGGCCCGAATACCAGAGACTTAGTATTTCTGAGTTGGATGCTGTCACTCCAGGACTGATGTGAGGTTGTCAGAGGTATAAAAACAGGCAGCCAATGCCATTGCATCAGTTTTTCTTGCCCCAAATGTCAGGAGCCCCCCAATAGGGAGCTAAGTTATGGTGGGGGAAAACACCACCAGTAAAAAGTAAATACCAATACCCCTGAAAAGGGGGGGTAGTAAAAAGCATAGAGAGTTAAGAGAAAAGAGAGAAAACCAGGGGGCTGGAGGGAGGGAAACCAGGACTGCAACAGTGAATACACTCAAACATCTACATTTATGGTAAGTGTACACAACTGTACTATGTTCTTCATGTTTCACTGTTGCAGTCATCACACTTGGGTAGATTCCCAAAGCTGAAGAAGAGTAGAGGCAGTCAAGAAAAGTTAGGGCTGGCTAGAATGCCTTGCAGGACTGCTGTTGCAAAACCTGCCCTAGATTTGGAAAAGATAGGCAGGTGGTAATGCTTGGTGAAGGTGTGTACAGAACTCCAGGTAGCAGCTTCCAGGATGTCTCTGGTAGGGACTTCCCTGAGCAATGCTGTAGAGGTAGAAGTTGTAGAGGTATAAGTTGCCCTAGTGGAATGTGTTCTGACCCCCTGAGGGGTTGGTTTCCCATGGTACTTATAGCAGAAATGGATGCAATGTGCTATCCATTTGGAAACTGTTTGCTTTGAAATGGCCTTGCCCTCTACCCCTGCTGCAAAGCTGACTAGTAACTGGTCGTATTTTCTGAAGGGCTTAGCCCTATCAAGGTAGAATCTGAGCTGTCTGTGCATGTCCAAGGAGTCCATGATCTTTTCCACTTTATTTTGAGGATTAGGCAAGAAGGTAGGGAAATGGATAGATTGGTTGAGAGCCACACTGGACACCACTTTAGTTATAAAGGAAGGGTTAGTCCTGAGGGAAACCCTGTCTGCATGGAAAATAATGAAGGGTTCCACAGCCATAAGTGCTTGTAGTTCTGACACTCTTCTAGCTGAAGTGATGGCCAAAAGCAAAGCTATTTTCCAAGAGAGGAATTTTAACTCTGCTGACGTTGCAGGCTCAAAGGGGGCTAGCGTGAGCTTTTCCAATACAAAGTTAAGGTCACAAGCAGGGGTGGGTGCTCTCCTGGCAGCCTTAAGTTGTATGCTCCTCTCAGGAACAATTTGATAAGAGGGTGAGAGAAGAGAGGTGGCTCAGTGTTGTAATGAGCCGAAATGGCAGAGGCATGGATCTTAACGGAGGAGAAGGATAGGCCTCTGTGGAGTAGATCTGCTAAGTAATCCTGGATTAGAGGCAGGGAGGGCAAAGTTGTGTCCTCTCCTTTAGACTGAATCCAGGATCAGTACCTTTTCCACTCATCAACATAGGATTTCCTTGTACTGGGTCTTCTGGCTTCAAGGATGACGCCCAGCACCTGCTTGCTTAGGCTGGTTACTGGGGGAGAATTCAAGGAATAAGCCAGGCTGCAAGATTTAGGGTTTGCAGTTGCAGATGCAAGATCTGTTCCCCCCTGCTGAAACAGCAGGGTTGGGTTCTGGTGTAGGTGCCAGGGTGGGTACCAGTGTTGGCGTGGCCAGTCCGGGGCAATCAGAATTTTCCTTGGTCTGTCCTTTCTTATCTTGAGCAAAACTCTTGAAAGGTGGGGCAGAGGGAGAAAGGCATAGATTGAGAGATTTACCCACTGGAAGGATAGGGCATCCACTTTCCAGGCCCTGCTGTGAGGTGTCCTGGTGCAGAATCTTCTGAGCTGGTGATTGCAGGGGGGGGGGGCAAAGAGATGCACCTCTGGGGTCCCCCATTTCTGAATCAGAAGGTTGAAGGTGCGTGGCTCTAGTTGCCACTCATGTGGGTTCAGGAGATTTCTGTTTAAATAGTCTGGCAGTGAGTTTTATTTGCCTGGCAGGAATTGAGCTTGCAGATGTACCTGCATGTCCAAGGCCGTGTTCCACAGGGCCATGGTTAGCCTGCAGAGTGGGTAAGAGTGGGTTCCTCCCTGCTTGTTGATGTACCACAACAATGGTGTTGTCTGTTTTTATTAGCAGGTGTCCTGGTGACAGTAGGGATCTGAAAGCTGTCAGAGCATGCTGCACAGCTAGCATCTCTTTCTGGCTGATGTGCAGATGCATTTGACTTGGGCTCCAGTGGCCCTGAATGCACTTGCCGTCCATGTGTGCCCCCCAGGAATAGTCTGATGTGCCTGTGGTTAGGGTTTGGGCTGCGTGGGGTTGGGTAAAGGGCAGTCGCTTGTTGTGCTTGCATGGTGCTGCCCACCAAAGAAACTCTGTCTATGGGATAATGGGATATGGGGTACTATGGGAATGAGTTTCCAGGTCCTGAGAATGTTGGCACCAAAGCCTTTGTAAGTACCATTGAAGTTTCCTCATATGCAGTCTGGCATATGGAATTAGTAGGATGCAAGAGGCCATGAACCCTAGGGCCTGCAGGATTTTCCTTGCAGACAGCTGGGATTTGGTGGCCATTTGAGTAAAATAGCCTGTCAGATAGGCTTGTTTTTCTGGAGTGAGGAATGCCATTTGGGATGCTGTGTCCAAGCTTGCTCCCAGGAATACAATATTTTGACTGGGGAGTAGTTCTGATTTCTTTTTGTTGATGGTGTACCCCAGGGAGGTTAGAAGGTTTTTTACAAATGTCAGGTGCTGCAACAGCATTTCCTGTCTGCCTGAATCAGGCAGTCGTCCAAGTATGGGTAAATTTGAATATTTCTGTCTGCAGTAAGCAATGGCTGGAGCTAGGCATTTTGTGAATACTCTGGGAGCAGTGGATAAGCCAAAGGGAACTGCAGAGAACTGATAATGCATAGATCCTGCCCTGGAGCATAGATATTTTCTGCATGACTCCCTTATAGGGATGTGCAGATAGGCTACTTTTAAGTCTAGGGTGACTAACCAGGCATCTTTGGCTAGCATAGGTAGAAGCTGATCCAGGGTAAGCATTTTAAATTTTGGTACCACCAGGAAGGTGTTGAATTGAAAGATCTAGGATTAGGCGCCAAGTTTTCCGGGTACCAGGAAAAGTTTGGAATAGAATCCTTGACCTATCTGTTCCGCAGGAACAGGTTGAATTGCCCTTATAGAGAGCAGGGATTGGACTTGGTTTTGAGCCTCTGCCCACTGGTTTAGAGGGAGGTCTGGAAACTCTTCTGGGGTTGGCAGTAAGTGGAAGTAAAATTTGTTCCCCTGGGATACAATGTTAAGAACCCATTGGTCTTTGGTGATGGGAATCCAGTTTTTTGCATGAAGGGAAAGTTTTCCTCCTAGGGGCACAATCAGTTGGGCAGAGGAGGGGGGTGGAGTTGAGAAGTCATTGGGAATTCTTTCCATAAGGGGGTGGTTTAGCACTCCCTGCTTTAGAGATGGAGGCACTCCATTACTTAGATCTCTGCATACCCTGAGATTGCAGTCTGGGGGGGGGGTCTGTTTCCCCTGGGTCTAGTTTGAGATGGCCTAGAGGGGGTTGAAAAGGACCAATGTTTCGAGGGCAATGCCTACTGAATCTAGGAGGCTGTACTTGCAAGAATTCTTTGACTGTCTGCATAGATTTAGATTTTTCTTCCATCTTTTTAAGAACCTCTTCTGCTTCGGTGCCAAACAGATTGCCCTTGTTCAAAGGAGCGTCTAGTAACTTGGCTTAAGGAGCAGATCTTGCCAGATCATGTCAAATCCAAGCATGCCTTCTCAGCAGAGAACCAGTGACTGCTGCCCTGCAAGATGCTTCTAGGGTGTCAAAGCGACACTGCAATGTATCCTTGCTGACTTGATTTGCAGAATGCATATGCTCTTGCAATTCTTTATTTTCTGCACAGTCTGTAAAAGTAGCTATTATTTGCTTAACAAGTTCCATATGTTGTTGGTACTTCAGCATGTGAAAAGTACAGTTTTGTACCTACCATAAATGTAGATGTTCACGTGTTCCCACTGCTGCAGTCATCACACTTGGGTTATCCTGCCGTCAGGCAGTCCCGCAGTCGGCCAGAGTTCCAAAGTCTTGATCTGGCGTCGGTTGCTGTCGCTTCTTCCCTGATGTCAGTGCGCCAGGGGTATATAAGAGGCATCAGACGCCATTTTCTTCAGTTTTTCTTGCCCCAGATGTCAGGTGCCCCCAAGTAGGTAGGCAATACATATTGCTAATAAAATATATAAAAGGAGTAAAAGGAATACCATCAGTTACAAGCAAATACACCACAAAGGTTGTACAGGATAGAAAAGGGATAGAAATGTTCAGCTAGGTCAGAGGGGACGGAGGGAGGGTAACCTGGACTGCAGCAGTGTGAACATTCAAACATCTACATTTATGGTAGGTACAAAACTGCACTATGTTCATCGTGTTACACTGCTGCAGCCATCACACTTGGGTTGAATCCCAAAGCTAAGGATGGGTGGTGGAACTAAACAGGGTTTGGAGAGGCTAGTAGAACTGCAGTGGCAAAGCCAGCTCTGGTTTTAGAGTATAGAGGTAAGTGATAGTGCTTGGTGAAGGTGTACACTGAACTCCAAGTTCCAGCCTCCAAAATATCCTTGGTTGGTACCCCTCTGAGGAAGGCTGTTGATGTTGCTGTAGCCCTGGTGGAATGGGGCCTAATGTTACCAGGTACAGGTTTCCCATGGTGTGTGTAGCAGAAACGGATACAATGTCCTATCCATTTTGAAATGGTCTGTTTTGAGATAGCCTTTCCTTGTGATCCTGCAGCATAGGATACAAAGAGCTGGTCAGATTTTCTGAAAGCCTTAGTTTTATCCAAGTAGTAACATAATTGCATGTGAATGTCCAAAGAGTGTAGGAGCCTTTCCCCTTTGTTCTGGGGGTTTGGATAAAAGGTGGGCAAATTAATGGTTTGGTTTAGGGCCACACTGGATACCACCTTTGGCATAAAGGAAGGGTTAGTTCGTAAAGCGACTCTGTCTTGATGAAAAATGATGAAAGGCTCCACCGCCATTAGGGCCTGTAGCTCTGAGACACTTTGTGCTGAAGTTATTGTTAGCAGCAGGGCAGTTTTCCATGATAGAAACTGTAGATCAGCTGTAAAAGCTGGTTCAAAGGGCGGTAGTGTAAATTTTTCCAAAACAAAATTGAGATCCCAAGTTGGTGTTGGTGCTTTCCGGGGTGGTCTTATGTTCTTAGCCCCTCTCAGGAACTGTCTTAGTAATGGATGTGAAAATATAGGGGGATCCGTGTTGTATTGAGCTGAAATAGCTGAGGCGCGGATCTTAATAGATGAAAAGGAAAGTCCTCTGTGCAACATCTCAGTTAAATATTGAATAATCTGAGGAATATTTGGGACAAGGGGATTTTGGCCTTTAGCCTGGTTCCAGGAGCAGAATCTTTTCCATTTGTCTGAATAGGCTTTCCTGGTGCTGGGCCTCCTGGCCTCCAGAATGGCATCCATCACAGCTTTAGAGAGAAGTGTTGACTGGTTGTTTAGGTAATTTGCCATGCAGCCAGATTTAAAGTCTTGAGCTGGCTGTGTAGAATCTGATTATTTTGCTGAGTGAGCAGGTGAGGAATTGGAGGTAAAATCCATGGTGGGCCTTGAGCCATGTTCCTTAGTATTGGATACCAGTGTTGGCGTGGCCAGTCTGGAGCAATGAGTATCATTTGTGGCGTCTCTAATCTGGGTTTCAGCAGCACCTTTGCCAGAAGAGGCAGTGGAGGAAAGGCATACACTGTCAATGTTTTCCAACTGAATGAGAGGGCGTCCACTTTCCAAGCTAGTGTGTGGTATGTCCTTGTGCAGAATTTCTGTAGTTGGAAGTTTTGGGGGGAAGCAAACAGATCTATGTCTGGGCTCCCCCATTTCTGAGTTATCATTGTGAATACTTGTGGATCTAGTTTCCACTCGTGAGGATCAATGATGTTTCTGCTTAGATTGTCTGCCAATGTGTTTTTCTTTCCTGGCAGGAATTGTGCTTGTAGTTGAACTTGGTAGGTCAGTGCTGTGTTCCACAAGGTCATTGCTTGCCTGCATAGGGGGTAGGAACGTGTGCCCCCTTGCCTGTTTATGTACCACATCACTGTGGTGTTGTCCGTCTTTATTAGGAGTTGTCCTGGATGTAGGAGGTCCTTGAAAGCTGTTAAGGCATTTTGTACAGCTAGCATCTCTTTTTGATTGATATGTAGATGCCTTTGATCTGCAGACCATTTGCCCTGAATACACTGTCCTGCCATGTGTGCTCCCCAGGCATAATCCGATGCATTTGCTGTTATAGTTTGCCTGGCTGTGGGTAAGGTAAAAGGCTGACCCTTGTTGAGGTGACATGCCTGAGCCCACCAGAGAAACTCCTGTTGAAGGCAGGGAATAAGTGGAATTATTGTTTCCAAGCTGTGGCTGTGTTGAGTCCATACGCTTTTCTGGTACCATTGTAATTTCCTCATATGCAGTTTTGCAAATGGTATTAGTAGTATGCAAGATGCCATGAATCTCAAGGCATGCAGAATTTTTCTTGCAGGGAGTTGGGTCTTTGTTGCCATCATTTTGAAGTATTGAGTCAGTTGTCCTTGCTTGTCTGGCGTGAGATAAGCCATCTGGGCCATTGTATTTAAGCTGGCACCCAGGAATATTATGTCTTGTGAGGGCACTAGTTTTGACTTCTTTTCGTTTACTGTGTACCCTAGGCAACTTAATAGGTTTTTGACAAATGCCAGATGCTTTAAAAGAATGTCCTTGCTTTCTGCTTGAATAAGGCAGTCATCCAGGTATGGATATATTTGAATTCCTCTTTGTCTGCAGTATGCAATTACTGGTGCCAGGCATTTTGTGAAGACCCTGGGCGCAGTAGATAAGCCAAAGGGCAGTGCGGAGAATTGGTAATGGGTTGAATCTGCTATAAATTGGAGGTATCTTCTGCAATTTTGTCTGATAGGGACATGCAGGTATGCCTCCTTGAGGTCAGACGTTACTAGCCAAGCCTTCTTGCCCAGCATGGGAAGAAGTTGCTGTAGTGTTAGCATCTTGAATTTGGGTACTTCCAGATATGTGTTTAGAATTGAGAGGTCCAGAATGGGTCTCCAGGCTTTGTCCTTTCGGGGAACTAGAAAGAGTCTTGAGTAAAATCCTTGTCCTTGTACCTGTGTAGGAACCTGTTGAATGGCTCTCATGGCCATGAGAGCTGAAATTTGCTTTTCAGCCTCTGCCCATTGATTTGATGGCAGGTTTGGCATTCCTTTTATCCTTGGTAAAGTGTGAAAGTGGAATCTGTATCCTTGAGATACAATATTTAGGACCCATTTGTCTTTTGTGATGATGTGCCAGTCGTCTGCAAAAGTGCTAGTTTTCCTCCCAAGGGAGCTACCAAGAGGGATTTGCTTGGCAGTCTGAGGGGTAAGTCATTGTGTTTGTCTTCTGATAGTTTGAGACCTGTCTTCTCCTCCTTTTTGGGTTGTGGCACCCCATTGTCAAGGCTGGTAAGAGCCTTGTGACTGAGCTCTGCCCCTTGGGCATCTGTATTTGCCCCTCTGTGGTCTGGCAGAAGCTGGAAAGGACCAGTTTTTAGTTGGCCAATTTCTGCTGAAACGAGGGGGTTGAACCTGTAAAAAATCCTTGACCATCTGCATAGATTTTGCCTTATCCTCCATTTTCTTTAAAACCTCTTCTGCTTTTACACCAAATAAAACATCCTGCTGTAAAGGTGCATCCAATAACTTTGCTTTAACATGATCAGGTAAAGTTTGTTCTTTTAACCAAGCATGCCTACGTATGACAGACCCTGTCACTGCTGCTCTACAAGAAGCTTCCAATGAATCAAATCCACATTGCAAAGTATGTTTTCCCACTTGTTCAGCTGCATGCAACAAATCTTGCATTTCCTTGTAATCAGGCTGTTCTGTATGTGTGATCATTTTTTGTTTTAATTGAGACATCAAATATTGTTGATATTTGAGCATGTGAAACTGGCAATTTAAGGCCCTCATAGCTAGAGTAGCTGAGGTATATACTTTCTTTCCCCATCTGTCTAGTGCTCTAGGATCCCTTTCAGAGGGTACAGGATTTTTAGCAATAGAGGCCTTAACCCCTTTGGGACCCTGGGAAATGGTTTTTGGGTCAGCAACAGGGCTTTTATATAGGAATTTGTGTGAGTCAGGGACTCTGTAGTATCTGTCTGATTTGGCTAGTGCAGGAGGTAGTGAATCTGGGTTAAGGCTAGATTCTGAATAAACATCATCCACAATGTCTAACATGGGTGGAATAGCAAGTGGTCTGTGCTGGGGTAGTAAAAGGAACTCTCGGAGCCTTTTCTTAGAATCAGAGTAATCCTGGCCTTCCCAGTGGAAATGTTCCCTCATGGTATGTAAAGTTTCCCCAAAATAGTAGTTTTCTGGGGGAGATGCTGAAGGGACAGACTCTTCAGCATCAGCGTCTTCATACGGGGGAAAAGAATATTCCTGTTCCTCAGAAGAATCTGAGGAAATTGAAAACTGGTCAGAGGAAGCGTAGTCCTCCTCCTGTGTTGGCCTTTTATCAGGAGGGGATGGGAACCCCTGATTAGGGTAATTAAATCTTCAGCCATCTTAAGCATCTGTTTCTTAGGCATGGGCTTGTACTGGAGACTGCTGTACAGTCTTCTTTGTTTTTAAAGGGGTTTTCAGCTTTGCATAGGATTTAATAGTGAGTGTAGTCAGTCTGAAGACGCCTTCTGCAACTGAAGGCATTTCAACTGCACCGGAATCTCCTTCAGCCATGGAGTCGGAAGGGCCTAAAGGTAAAGGTTGTGGAAGCCTAGCAATCTCCGCTTGGGAATCGGATGCTGCCTGGGTTCTAAATCAGCGGTCATCAGGGGCTGCGTAAGCATCTCACTGAAAACCGGAGAACCGGCAACTGGCCTAGTAGAGGCCTTGGAGTCTGGTTTGGATCTCGGCTGCCTGTCCTTATCTTTGCGTTTTTCATGCATTCCAGTCGTCGGTTGCTCCAACGGCATGGTATAATTAAATTTCCTGCCAAAATAATGTCGGGCGAAATCAAACCGACGTTTAATGGTTTGTTTGTTAAACCTAGCACAAAACCGACAACCTGTGACGTCATGGTCCAGGCCTAGGCAAGGAATACAATAAGAATGAAAGTCCTTATGAGGTATTTGCTTCCCACAAGAAATGCAATTGTTAATTTTTTCTGACATCGGACTGAGGCAAGAAAAGGTTCCCCAACGGGGTACTTAGCTTTATTGAAGACTTCGGTCTGAAATTCGATTTGAAAATCTCAGGAGTCAGCCGACCGGCACTTGTGAACTGCTTCTGCTTCGGGCACCGCGCGGCAAGAAAGACTGAAGAAAATGGCGCTGGATGCCTCTTATATACCCCTGGCGCACTGACGTCAGGGAAGAAGCAACCGACGCCGGACCAAGACTTTGGAACCCTGGCCGACTGCAGGACCGCCTGACGGCAGGATAACCCAAGTGTGATGACTGCAGCAGTGTAACACGATGAACATCTGACAATTCAAAGCCCTACTGGCAAGAGTTGCAGAGAGAGATATATACGTTCTTACCCCATCTGTCCAAAGCTCTGGAATCCCTGTCCGAAGGGGTGGGATTCATAGCTGTAGTTGCCTTGATACCTTCAGGCCCCTGAGAAATGATCTCTGGGTCAGTAGTAGGATTTTTGAAAAGAAATTTGAGAGAGTCATGTACTCTGTAGTACCTGACTGGTTTCCTAGGGGCAGGGGGTAAAGTATCAGGAGTAAGACAGGATTCCATAAAGACATCAACAACTTCCAGGACTGGAGGTATTGCTAAAGGCCTGAGTTGTGACAAGTCTAGAAATTCTCTGAGTCTCTTTTTGGACTGAGAATAGTCTTGGCATTCCCAGTGGATATGCTCTCTTAACGTATGTAAGGTTTCACCAAAAGAAAAATCCTCTGGAGGAGAGGCAGAGGTAATGGATTCCTCTGCATCAAAAGCCTCATAAGAAGATAAGGGCATGTCTTCATAATCAGAAATCTCAGAGTCGTCGGACTCCTGCTCTACTGAAATTGCTGGGGACTGGTCCTTTTTTCTCTTAGCAGGGGAAGGCTGACTTCCTCTAATCAGCATAATAAGGTCTTCTGCCATTCTAAGCATTTTATTTTGTGGCAAGGGAGCAAGTGCATGTGCTTTGGTCGTCGGTTTTCTAGGCGTAGCACATACTCCTGGCCTTAGAAACTCTGTAGTTTTAGGCAGAACTGAAGTAGTCGGTTTAAGTTGAACATCGGTAGTATGAAGAGCTTCCTCAGAAGCTGGGGCCTGCTCAGCGGCTCCAGACCCGTCCAAGGTAGAGACATCCACCGGTTCCATAGTGAAAGAAGAGTCTTGCGGCATACTGGACTCCGAATGGGTCTCGGTAGAGGCCTGCAAATCCACTGAAGCGGGCATCAGGGGCTGCAAAAGCACCTCACTGAGCACCAGTGAACTGGCGACTAGCTTAATGGAAGCATCGCCCGCAACTTTGAACCTGTGCGGTCTGTCTCTGTCTTTATCCTTATGTTTGTTTGGAATATCAGTAGTTGGATGGGAAGCCATTTTGGAATACGGAGATTGAAAAGAAAGTATTTAGTGACGATAAGGGCCCAACGACGAATGGTTCAGGCGTTGAACAGGGGACAAAACTGACAGTGAGGTACGTCATGGTCTGGGCCTAGACAGGTGATGCAGTAAGAATGAAAATCTCGGTGTGGTATTTGCTTTCCACAGGCAAGACAATTATTAATTTTTTTCTGACATCTGTTAGAGCAAGAAAAAAGGATCTCCAACGGGGTACTTAGCTTTAGAAGACTTCAGGATGTTTCAATTCTTAAATGAAAACTCAGGTAGCGGCTGACCGTCACTTGCAAACTGCTTTTGCTTCAGGCTCCTCAGCAAGAAAGACTGATGCAATGGCATTGGCTGCCTGTTTTTATACCCCTGACGACCTGACAGTCAGTCATGGAGCAATAGCATCTGACACAGAAATACTAAGTCTCTGGTATTCAAGCCGTCTGAGGGCTACCTGCAGGCAGATAACCCAAGTGTGATGACTGCAACAGTGAAACACAAAGAACATCTAAAGAATACAGCACTACAGAATGCTGGATAATGGAGTTAAGTAAGCTGAGGAATACAGACCGTAAAATTACTGTCTGGGTCCACTTAACTTCAGCAAATTATCTGAACTGTCACAGCACTACTGCAGTTAGCTTACACCAGGTACTTCTTAATTACTGCACATTAAGAACGTAGTTAGAGTACAGATTGTGCCAAGTATGAACATTAGTTCAAATCATATATGTAGTACAGCCAGTCACATTTAGCTAGTACATTACACTACAGTAGTGCATGATGTGTCTTACTCTCACAGCTGGTCACATTACACTACAGTAGTGTATGATGGAGACATTCTCACAGCTAGTCACATTACAGTACAATTGTGTATGATGGGTCCTACTCTCACAGCTAGTCACATTACACTACAGTAGTGTACGATGAGGATATTCTCACAGCTAGTCACATTACACTACAGTAGTGTATGATGGGGGCATTCTCACAGCTAGTAACATTACACTACAATAGTGTATTATATGTCCTATTCTCACAGCTAGTCACATTACACTACAGTAGTGTATGATGGGGACATTCTCACAGCTAGTAACATTACACTACAATAGTGTATTACATGTCCTATTCTCACAGCTAGTCACATTACACTACAGTAGTGTATGATGGGGGCATTCTCACAGCAAGTAACATTGCACTACAGTAGTGTATGATGGGGACAGTCCCACAGCTAGTCACATTACACTACGGTAGTGTATGATGGGGACATTCTCACAGCTAGTAACATTACACCACAATAGTGTATTATATGTCCTATTCTCACAGCTAGTCACATTACACTACAGTAGTGTATGATGGTGATATTCTCACAGCTAGTCACATTATTCTGCAGTAATACATGATGGGGTGATTCTCAAAGTGTTATTCTGACAAAGCAACAGCTTACAAAAAGTACAGTTGTGTACACTTACCATAAATATAGATGTTTGAGTGTATTCACTGCTGCAGTCATCACCTGTGAGTTATCCCTGCTGTGGTAGCCCTTGGCCAGCCCGAATACCAGAGTCAATGTCTTTAGAAAAAAAGGATTCCCGATGGAGTACTTAGCTTTAGATGTTTTCAGCTGTAAATCAAAACTCTGGTAGCGACCGACTGGCACACTTGCGAACTGCTTCTGCTACGGGCTCCAAGGCAAGAAAGACTGATGTGATGGCGTTGGCTGCTCTCCTTTATAGCACTGACGTGCTGATGCAGCATGCGACAGCAGCTGACACAGAAAAACACTGGCATTGGTATTCCGGCCGGCCGAGGGCTACCACAGCAGGGATAACCTAGAGGTGATGGCTGACATCTATCTATCTTAAAGTAAACTTTTAACAAAGTTAAATGCAATTAAGGCCTACCAGCACTCCTTGCTGTTACAATTTCATTACTGCATGTTTGTAAACTGAAGCACACACATGTCCATGTTATACTGGATTAATTTTCTTACAGGTATACTTAATGAAGCAGGTTCTCTGTTCTTTTCAATTACTGCCAACCATTGAAATAAACGGTATGCTATTAAAGCACTTTCTGATTTTTCTCCATTGTGCTTTCCAACAGGTCATAGCTCCACGTGCACTCGAATACAAAAAGTGGCAACTTACCTTTAGCACCAATCTGCAAAGTAGGGCAGTCTGCGGATGCAGACTAAAAGTATGTGCTCTGTAACCCTTCCTTGGTGACAGTAAATGCACTACATATATTCTTTACGTTGAAGCATGTACCATGGTTCTGCTTTCTTTGGGCAGCTATCAAGCTATCAGACAACTTTGGGTAGATCTACTTGACATATCAGTATTCTTAAAAATATTATCCTTCATTCACAGAGGAAGAATAGTCTCCCCCACTCCCCATACTGAATGGTAGCAACCATTTTCTATTTACTGTTATTGGACCCACCATGCCAGTCTCTGTGCTGAGTGAAAAGATTAACAAGACAATTATAAGCTAGCTCTTGTTTCCGTTTCCCAGTACACACCCTACTAATAATCTCTTTAACAACATTTTCTCTTCCAGACTCAAATAAAAGTTCAACCAGAGCTGGCATTTCACTTGGCATTCCTCTATCACTTTCCCCTTGCCTATACTCAGTTATCAATCTGTGGCAGGGAATGCAGTATCTAACCTACAGTACTAACTTCTGCTTTGCCTCATACCACTGTATTACCTTTCCCTCTAGAGTTATTTGCTCAAAATACCTTTGATCATCTGCTAATTTCATAAGATCATGGGAGGTTACTAGGCTACTGACCCGGAGGTCATTTCAAGCCTAGCTGTTTCACCCCTATGTAATATCATAGATACTCAATACCCAGGATTGCATTTATTAATGACTCCCTATGTCCAGGAGGATTGTGGGCACTATCCCCAGTAAGAATTTACAGTGCCCCATCCACTCGTCCAGGTTCCTTTTGAACAATGTCATAGAGGTGCTCTGTTTCACATGAATTGGCAGCCTATTCCAAAGATGAGGCAGTCGCTGGGAGACAAATCTGTCCCTCCAACATGTCCTATTCAAGTCGTAGGCCATATTTAAGTCCCTGGAATGGATAGCTTTAGTCCCGTTTGATTTACGGATGTGCAGCAAATTCATTAGGTTTGGGTCGGAGATTGCTTTGCAAGCCAGAAATAAGTCTCCCCTAACAAGTCTATACGATACTGAGTATAGTGATAGGGACTATATTTTTTTGGTTATAGAGTTTAATTGTTGCTTACATCTCTGTTGAAACTGTTGTCCAACTTTTCTGAGAGACTGATCTGCAAATATACAGAGCTACGTATATTTTTTGGTTTTAGAGTTTGTACTGTTAGTTGTTGCTTAGATCTCTGTTGAAACTGCCCCGCCCCCCCATTTTTGGTTTGTAGTTTAAATTTGGTGGCTTTTGCAGTTGCCGCCCCACTGCAGATTTGATCTGGGACACTCCCCCAGTCCCATCTCTTTACCACATTCTACGTAATAAACTCTCTCTGCACTTGCTTTTAGTCCTTTTTAATTTCATTGCATTTTTTAAACTGGGTTTGGTCTAATATTGCTACATACTCAAGTGTGCTAGCTTGCACTGCATGTGAATTGTTTTTACTACTGTTTTTGCTACTTTTCTGTAAAAAAAAAAAAAAAAAAAAAAAAACTGTAAACCTGTTTCCTACCTTTCCTGTAACTAGTGTTCCAGATACAGATTTGCTGTATCCAGGACTGTATGTAAGCTTCTGAGCCCCCGAAGCATTTCTGTGTTGGAGGGAAGCCTTCTAACGTATCAGTGGGAGTGGTAAGCACTAGGTAACCTGTCTACCACATAAGGGGTGGTTCTGGCCCAGAAATTGTAGTTATTGGCCGTTTAGGCAATCTCTTCCATATCTCTCAACTTTCTGATTTGAAAGCCTGCATTTGCATTTGTTTCTGTCCTGTAACTCGTCTAGTGCAGATACAGATTCTTAGTTTTAGCACTTAAATTTGCTGATTCATGCTCAGCACTTGTTCAGAACTTGTAAGCACTAAATAAGCTACTAATTAGTATAGCACTCAATCTTCCTCATTACCTAGAGGAAAACAGTTTTTGTACTTACTTTTCTCGCTTAGAGAAAAACAGCTCTTTTACTCACTTTCCTCACTTATCTAGAGGAAAATAGTTTTTTATTCAGGCATGTCCAAGGGTCAGCTTCCAGTGTTCTCTCCTGTCTATCTGATGAATCTGGGCATCTTGAGGCAATGTAGAAATTGCCTCATGTACACAGACAACCCTCTCCTCCTATCACTCAACACTACAACCTGTGAGAGATGCACTTAACGAGCCAAACTGGAGGTAAAGCTCTCTCAAACCAAGACTGAACTTGACCGTCATGAGGAGAAGGCAATCATTTGCACCACACCACACTCATCACATAGTCTCACTAAATCTACACCATCAAAATCCACACATAGTAACACAAAAACATTTGCGGAGGTTCTCAATAATAATCTGTCTAAGCAACAGAGACCTCCAAAGCAGAAACACAAGCAACCTCCATCCCCCAACACAACCCAAATGACACACAACCCACGGACTCAGTGTGCCACTCAACCACAGCCAATAAGGCAAAACAACATACACAACACACTAGTCATAGGTGACTCTATAGTCAGGCACATTGACGTCCCACTCAGGAGCGGCCTTAGGTCAACTGGTGCCCTAGGCAAAAAGGCTCCACGGCGCCCCCACCACACCACCTTGGTGCCCCCATCCTAGTCTACCTACACCAAATAAATACTGGAAAAGCGCCCCTACTACAGCGGCTCCCTAGGTGGCCGCCTAGTTGGCCTATGCCTAAGGCCGGCTATGGTCCCACTCACCAGGCTAAACAAGGAGAAGGTTACAGTCAGCTGCCTGTCGGGTGCCAGGATCTGCCACATAACCCATGCACTCAGTCAACTCCACAACAAGTACAAATATGACTCTGTCATTGTCCATGTTAGTGTGAATGACCTGAGACATACTTCCCTGGACTACATGAAAAGAGACATGGAAGAGCTCTCTGATCTTGTAGCCCAGGCAGGTATAACCCTAGCCCTGAGTAGCATTCTGCCATCGCCCAGAATGATACCACAGTACAAGGACAAAATGACTGACTTCAACAATTGGCTAAGCTTCTGGTGTCATTCTAAGGGGATCCAGTATCTGTCTGCTTGGGATGAGATGGTCGACAGACCACGATGCTTTGCCACAGATGGCCTGCACCTGTCACCCCTGGGATTCCGGATACTGGCTAAGGCTCTTGCTGCCCCTATAGTGCCTTTTTTAGGCAAGGTTCAAATAACAAATTCACCACCATAACAGAAACAGGCAAGCAAAAACTGAGGGTAATGCTACTCAATGCTAGAAGTCTAAATCTCAAAATGCACTCACTCGAGGCACTTCTTAAAATGGAAAACATCGATATCTGTGCAGTGACTGAGACCTGGTTCAAGGCTCCAGACAGCACCCCTGCACTACCAGGCTATAACTCATACCACACTTTTCGGCCATGTAACCTGGACCAAAACACCAAAGGCGGAGGTGTGTCCATATTCATTAAGGATATCCACACCTCCAGGCTAGTTGCTCAGCATAATGCATCCGAGGTTATCCAAGTGCAACTAACTCTGGGCAAACCTGCAATCCAAATTGTAGCTTGCTACAGATCCCCCACCATGCCCCAGGATTCCCATTCCTCTTTTCTTGATGTACTGGAAAATATTAGGGTTCAACCAAACACCCTAATAATGGGTGACTTCAACTACCCCACCATTAAATGGGAAAACTACTCGTGTACTAACACCTTAGATCAACGCTTTCTGGAATTCATAAACTCCAATGCCCTGGATCAACTTATCCACACCCCCACCAGGGGCAACAATATCCTAGAACTAGTCATTACCAACACGAGTGACCGGTGTTCCACACCTGAAGTCAACTCCTTGTTGGTCCAATCCAACCATAAGCTAATCACCCTTGATATCCACATTCTGCCCCCACCCCCCACTAAGGAAACCACAGTAAAAAATTTCAACAAAGCCAACTTCATGCTTCAGAAGTTGTGGAACTTCGTGACACCCATGCAGATGGACAATACAGTTACAACTGCTGAATCCTACACAAATGCACTCTATAAGCACTTACATGAGTGCATGGATCGTGCTATCCCAAACAGAACCAAGATGTTATCCTCCAAAATAAGGAAGCCAATCTGGTGGTCCCCTGCCATAAACAAACTGTACAACAGAAGGAAGAAACTGTTGCAAAAGAGAGTAAAATCCCATGAGTGGAGGAGCTCCCTGGTCAGCCTCAGTATGAAGCTGAGATCCCTTATAAGATCCTCCAAAGCTAGCTACGAAAACAAAATCGCCACCAATCCCAAGGACAACCACAAAGCATTCTATAACTATGTCAAGAATCTCGATGGCAACACCCAGATCTGCTCTGAGTTACAGCAAAAAGGCAAGAAAATTACAGAACCTACTGATATTGCCAACATCCTAGCAGATAGGTTCAATGCTAACTTTACATCCCTCTCACCCCCGAAAGGGCCCATATCTATACAGGAAGAATGCAGAGTCACTGTAATCACAACTACGCAGGTAAAAGCCGCACTCTCTAAAGCCAAAAACTCAGCATCCATGGAACAGGACAACATCCCAGGCTGCGTTTTACACAAACTTCAGAACAAACTGGCTCCCCACTTAAGCACCATGTTTAATAATAGCCTCGCATCAGGCTTTATGCCCACTGAATGGCGCACAGCAACAGTTATCCCACTCCAGAAAGGGGGACCTACCACTGATCCCGGGAACTATCGAACTATTAGCCTGACAAGCCTGGTCTGCAAGGCCATGGAACGCATCATCATGGAACTCATAAAGACATTGGTAACCTCCAAACTCTGGATCCCACCCAGCTCGGGTTTGTGAAAGGCAGATCATGCCTCCTGAACCTGATCGACTTCTTTGAGGCAGTCACCAAAGCCGTAGATGAGGTTCACACAGCCTATCTTGACCATGCCAAGGCTTTCGACACCATCCCCCATTCTGGAATTACAGCTAAACTCACTAAACTAGGTATAAATCCCTACATCACAAGATGGGTTGCCAAATGGCTCACTGACAGAACTCACACTGTAAAAGTTGCAGACTCCAAATCTGACCTCAGAGCAGTGACAAGTGGAGTACCACAGGGTTCCGTCTTGGGACCTCTCCTGTTTGGTATCTACTTCTCTGAAGTATAGGCTAACACAGAAGGCCGCTGGCTAATGAAGTTCGCACATGACTGCAAACTAGGAGCCATAGTCAAGTCCCCAAATGATGTGGACATCCTACATCGCTGAGACAGATGCCTGGTGTCAGAGCCATGGCCTCAAGCTCAATGCCAAAAAGTGCAGTGTTATCCCTTTGGTAAAAACTCTGTACCCATGAAGTACCACATAGGCAGCAATCTACTTAACACTGAATGCGTGAAGAGAGACCTTGGGACCCAGGGTGGACAGTAGTCTCTCCTTTGATGCTCACATCACCACAGTAGTCAGGAAGTCCTTCTACGTGGCACACCTCATCATAAAAGGGTTCTCATCCAGGAAAAAAAGTGGTCATTGTTCCCCTCTACTCAACACTCATTAGAACCATTATAGAGTACAACGTACCTTTTGGAATGTACCTCACAAGACATCTGCAGCAGCTGGAAAGGCCACAGAAGTACCTCACAAAGAGGATTACTGGCCTCAAACAAATGCCCTACACTGACCGCCTCAAAAAAACTCCAGCTTTACTCCGTAGCATATCGCCTACTCCGAGATGATCTCTGCCTAACATATAAAGCTATGTCAAACCCAGAGCTGTTGGACATGTTACACCTAGGGAAATCCCAATCCCTCCAAGCTACATGCTCTAGGGACCCAAGCCTTGTCACCACAATAAACAGGACATGCTGGAGGGATAGATTCCTGTCCCAGAGACTTCCCATACTCTGGAACAGGCTACCCATCTATGTCAAGCAAAGTTCTTCATTAGCACTCTTCAAGAAAAAAACTTGATGAGTGGATGGGAAATAGGAAATACACCCCAGAGATCACTTCTGTGTCTCTGCTCGACAGTGGCACAGGAAAATAACTTTCTTGGGTGGCGTAAGCCAGGGAACCTTGTTGGTTAGGCTTACATAGGCCCTTGGGCCGATAGCCTAGTACCTACCTATGAACCTATGAACTATAGTCTGTCTGCATAAGGCACGTGCTAGAGTCCCTTGATCGTCTTAGTTAGAAACCTCTGAGGTCTCTCCAATTGCTGAAGGTGCTTTCAATGGTACATGCTGAAAAGGGCATTATACTCAACTATGGGCCTGATTAGTGATGAGTATAGAGGGGTGATAAACTCCTTTGCTCGAGAGGTGATGCCTTTGCTAATCAAGTGTGCTATGTAGAAAGCCTTCCTTACTACAGTAGACGCATGGTCGTCAAAGTTAAGGTACCAGTTTGCTTGTGATCTCAGACCTCTTACCACTTCATAGGTACATAGATTATTGTTGTTAATTTGATAGTGTGAAGGGACAATGTTTTTACCAAAGGAAATGATTCAGTTTGAGACCTTGACTAAGACACCAGTCATTGTCTGTGTAAGACCTTCCTGAAGTATAATGACATCATTTGGGGATTCAATAATTGCACCCAATTTGCAGACATCCACAAACTTGGTCAGTCACAGCCACTTAGATTTGGCCTGACCTTTTGAAAAGTATACACCAAACAGCAAGGGGCCCAGCACTGACCCTTGTGGCACCCCGCTGGTGACAGGTCTGCTGGTTAATGTGGAGTCACCCACTCTGACAGTGTGTGACCAGTTTGTGAGCCAGTTGGCAACCAATCTTAGCAAACTGAATGTAAACTCCTTTGTTGTAAGTTTATCGGTAATGCCTGAATATGGGATTGTGACAAAGGCCTTTGCCAAGTTGAGGTATGCTGTGTGCACACATTTGCCCTCGTCAATGGTCCTAGTCACATTTTTGAAGAAATCTACCAGGTTTAACAGGCAAGATCTGCCCTTGACAAAGCTGCATTGGGTCAGATCCAGGGTTTGGAGGTCACTTATGTCTTCAAGACGTCCATGATGATACATTCCATGGCTTTACAGATGAGGCTGGTCAAACTTATGTGTCTATAATTAATGGGTCTGTTGTTAAGCCAGCTTTGTGGAGGAGAATAACTGTTGCTGTTCTTCATTCTGCAGGAACAAAGCTAGTGGTCAGGGTTTGATTGAATAGGTTATGCAATGGTGATGCTAGTTCATGTTTTAGTGTGTTTAGGAGACAGCCTGGGATGCCGTCTGGTCCCATAGAGGCTGTGTTTTTTGCCTTAGACAAGGCTTTATTGACCTGCTCTTCTGATATCTGGGGTGGGGAGGAGTTGGGAGCAAGGTCTGTGATAAGTTTGGAGGGGAATAAGGAGTGAAATTTTCACCAAATCTGTCCGCCAGCAGGTGTCTATCCCTGCGGGATCAGTGTGTGTGATACCATTAGTCACTAGTTTGGCACATGCTTGGGTCCTAACGTTTAAACTATGAACCTAGCTGTAAAAGGTTTTATGATTATCCTTGACTGTCACTAAGTTTTTCTCAAAGTTACCCTTAGAGGATTTGACATGTTATTGAGGCTGAGCAGGGGGACTTTTCCATTGCTGGGGCCTCACCTTAGTTTTCTTAGACAGCAACTTTTTGCATTTGTTGTAAAGTTTGTTGATGCTAGATGTCCACCAGAGTGTTTTTTTTTTTTTTTTTTTTTTAGTTGGGGCTCTAGCTTTGATTATCTCAAAAACAGCTGAGTCTACACACTTATACAAACAGCTGTACAGGGTTTTAGTGTAAGCTTTGGTGTAGTTACCACTTCCAGCTGTGGGAGGGGCTTGGAATGCATTTATACCTTCCCCTAGGAGGGTACACTTTGCTTGGTGAAGTTGTTTAGTCTGACTTCACCCTTTGTGAGTTCTGATATTAGTGTCAGTTCAAAGGTGACTGAACTGTAGTCATATTTAACTAATGAAGGTCTGACTATTGTGGTGGTCCACCTGTTTGTCATGTTAGTGAGGACCAGATCTAGAATGTTTGTTTCTCTTATTGGGGGTTGAACAATTTGTTCCAGGGCATTCGTTAAAGTCAAGGAACTTTTGCAATAGTGAGTTAGCGCTAGAGTAGTTTCCCAGTTGATGGTGGGATAACTGAAGTCCCCCATGACCAGAGTGTTTGGCAATATTTGGAATTACTCCAGTTTGGTCAAGTAGGCCTTGTGCACATCATGATCCATGGAGGGGGATCGATAACTAGCTGTGACTTGAATGGGGGTCTTACCCACAGAAATCTGAACTTGGAGTAACTCAACAGAGTTGTCCGGTCTAACTAGTCAGGAGGGGAATTTAATTTCTAATATAGATAGAAACACTGCCTCCTTTGGTTTTCAAACATTTGTTTTGCGGTCTGAAGGTGTGGAAGGCATTGTTGCCTTGCAAGGCCAGGGTACTCTCTGAGGCCTTTAACTAGGTTTCTGTGACTGCAAAGACATCTACATCCTCCAGTGACATAAGTGTTTCCAGGGTGTGCAGTTTTTGGTTTAAGCTCTTGGCATTTAGCAGCATAACCCTTATTTTGTTATGGCTGGCAATTTTAATTTTGAAACCTTGCCTAAAAAAAGGCACTATGGGTGAGGCAAGAGCCTTTTCCAGCAGCTGAAAGCCTAGTGGTGCCAGGTGCAAACCATCTCTGGCAAAGCAGCAAGGTTTGTTGACCATGTCATCCCAGGCTGAGAGAAACTGGATCCCCTTTGAATGACACCAAAAAGTAAGCCAATTATTGAAATTGATCATTTTTTATTTATAATGTGGCATCATTCTAGGTAAGGGTAATATGCTGCTCAAGGCTAGGGGTCTGGGACACATTCTCGGAGAGCTCAATCATGCCTCTCTTCATATGGTCCAGTGAGGTACATCTCAGTTCATTCCCTCCAACATGAGCTATGTCAGACTCATAATGGTACTCGTCACGGAGAGACCTGCCTGCATGCATGATCTAACTACTCCTGGCACCGGACAGGCAGCTGACCGTGACTTTCTTCTTATCTAACCTGGTGAGTGGGACATCCATGCATCTCACTATGGAGTCTCCAATGACAAAAAAAATCTGTTTTTTTATGGTTAAGCCTTAAGGTCTTGGTAGGTGAGACACTAGTGCTGCTATGTGTTTTGTGTGTTGTGGAACAGTGTTAGTTGTAGTAGTCTTTTGGTTTGGAGGTCTCTGGTGTTTCAACAAGTTTTGAGAGAGAACCTCTGCACATGTTGATTTATGTGCTGGATGCGTACTATGTCTATGAGTAGTCATACTATATGCATGAGTAGTGGTGGGTGAGTTGACAACCTCTTCAGTGTTGCTGTTTTGAGTGCAAGATAGCAGGGGTTCAAGATTCATGTTATATATACATCTCTCACACTCTCTACTAGAGTGAGTTGTTAGTAGAGGGTTGTCAGTGTACATGAGGCAGTTGCTACACTGCCTCAGGAGACCCAAGTCAACAAGGCTGGCAGGAGAAACAAGGGTGGTCCAACTGTCCATAATGCTATGTTTGAAGAACTGTTATCACAAAGGAGGTGCTTTCAGGACTGATCTAGGAGGCACTCTGTAGATGAGTATTTCTGATGGGGTTTTGGCCGATGGTTTAATAGTCAGCTCACTAGCTATACTTCTTAGACCAGAGATGTACTAAAGATGAGGACTACATTAATGTACTACTGCTGTATCTAAGGGAAAAATTGTTGAAATTATCTGTCCAGCTATGGCGCACAATTGCACGGAAGTGTGCGCAGTGCTGTGCGGTGTGCAAACAAGTAGAAACCCCCTCAAATGCAGGTCTTAAACACCAGAAGCTAAAAACGTAAACATTCTTTTTAAAAAAACTCAAAAGAACCAATGAGGGTGCTTACTCCAAGCCCTAGACCAACCACCCTTCACCAGATAGATTCCATAGACCAATTACCATTCTCAAGACAGGTTCCAATCAGCACACTTTTCTCACAGGGGTGCAGAAAGGCGTCATCTAATATAAGATGGCTTGGAAAATGTGCTCAGAGTTCAACAGCCACTACAAACGCACCCAGATGCAACAAACCTGTATCTGGACTATGCTATACTAATATGCTATAATAGCTACACTAATATAGGCTGGAAATACTAAAAATGTTTGCAACAGCAAACAAAACAGCAAGGAAACACTAAAGAACATTTTAAACAGCAAACAAATCAGTTACATAAAATACTGCTTGGCAGGAAGACAGAACAAACAGAACAGATGCTTTGCAAGCAGTGAAAATAGCAAAAAAAAAGCTTTGCAACAGTGAAAACGGCAACAAAATATGATTTAACCGATACAATAAGACAGACAAATGCAGTACAAACAGTGCAGTTTAGTTTACAGTATTAAAATACAGTATTAAATAAGCATACCACAATAAAAAGTGCAGTAAATAGTATACTCAAGCACATAAAAAAATGCAGGCAACTTATGTTTTTTGGGAAGCTCAGAAGCCACTAGTCATCTGGTATCTCAGCTCAAAGTTGTGGCTGGTTGCCACCTCAGTTCAAACAAGCCTTCCTCCAGTAAATTCCACCCACCTCTTGACTCATTTTTATAACCCTACTTATAGATATCCCTGTTGGTAAAATCTAATTTCTCCATCTCCCCGCTGACTTAGTTCATAGAACACTTCATGCTACTTTATGAATATATTCTATTTGGTTGTTAGTATTCTCTTTAAGGACTTGCATTTAAAATCCTAATCTCTCTCTCTATATATCTTTCAAACTTCTACCCTCTTTCATCATTATCCTTTTCCACTTTGATTTATAACCTTCTTTGAGTATTTAGCTTTAAAGTACATCTTCACATCAAGTAACCCTAAATTACCTTGTCCAAAGGGGAGAATTAACTTACCCCACTTTACAGTTTCAATCTTCCCTTCTCAAATTACATCCTTCAATTCTTTATCACCCCCAACTTCTCAAGCTGATAAAAGTATGCCTGACATGTACAGAAGACTGAAGGGGCTGAAAACATTTTAACTGCTTGTACCGCACTATCCAGATCCAATATCAAGAGCTTCCAGTTTCTTAATGTTTGCATAATCTTCTGTTTAGTCTCTTCACACGTACCCTTAACTGCTATAACATAATCCTTTTTTAATTCAGGTACTTAAATACTTTAACTTATTATGTTTCCATACGTATAGGTATCACTGAATCAGTTAATGGGTGGGCATACAGTTTACCACTATAGCTTTTATTTTCAGTTATTTTATTTTATATGCACCTCAACAGGAAAGGAAAACCCTTACCCTTGTCTGGGAATTGAACCCAGGACACCCAGCATACTGTGTGGTTGTTCTTGTCACTAGATCAATAAGGAGCTTTCAGATAGCAATCTGCTTTCCTCCAAGAGCAGTTTTTGCTTTCAATCTGACGTTAAACATACAAACATCCAGTGCAATACAAACTATTAACCTATCACTCTAGCAACAACTCAACAAAAAAAGAAAAACTATAACCCTTGACTGGGGATTGAACACAGCTCCCCACCCAAGACACACTCTCACACACACACACACACACACACACACACACACACACACACACACACACACACACACACACACACACACACACACACACACACATTCCATGTGGTTGTCACTGCCACTTGATCAACAAGGAGTCTCTGCACAACTGGGTATCTGGTTTCCACCAAAAGAAGTTTTACCTGTCATCTAAGAAACCACCATGAAGGCGGTTTTGAACGCAAGTCAGCATCCAATGCAATATAAACCATTAAAATACTTCTAATATTGTGATCTTTGGCTGCTGGGGTGGGAATGTAAATGTATACTGACCTTCATATACTTAGGATTGAAAGATTACAAGTTCCCTGTTTTTAAAGATGTGGATATGTGAATTAATATTTTTATTTTATGCAACAAACATTTTTAAGGAAAGATACATAAAAAGAAGAGAAAACGATGAAAGGCATGACAAATTGCAATTTTGTTCTTGCATATGCAAACTGTTTGGGGTTTCTCTAATGGCACTTGCTTTTAGCTGAAGAGAATCAAAGATAAATAAGGTGTACAAAACAGTGGTGCAGCCAGTACTACTGTATGGTAAGGAAACCTGGGCAAGAAAGGCAGAGCAGTTGAGCAAGCTACAGCTGACTGAGATGAAGTGCTTGACATGGGTGGTACCCTGAGGGACAAAGAAATAAGGATATCACAGCAGAAGTCAAAGTAGCTCCAATTACAGAGAGGGTCAAAGAGAACAGATAATGGTGTCTTGGTCACATGCAAAACAGCAGAAGACAATCTGGTGAAGAATATTTGGGACAGACAGGAAGAAGGCAAGAGGAAACAAAGGTATCGAGCAAGGAGATGGAGGGACTGCGTGAGAGAAGACCTGCAACAGTTAATCATGACGGTCAAAGGTAGGAGAGCAGCACTGACTAGAGAGAGATGGTGACAGCTGAGATTCCCCAACCCCATGTAGAAAATAGAAAAAAGGTACTGATGATGATGAAGCCAAGATAAGACATTACTGTCAATTGTTCACTTTGGTTTATTCCCTGATTCATGTTCTGAACACAGACGGATATAGTAACTTGAATATCACACCTGCCTCTTGATATCCCCTAACTTCTGGAATAAACTTGTTTAATTCTGCATGGTACACACACACACACACACACACACACACACACACACACAGACACACACACACACACACACACACACACACAGACACACAGACACAGACACACACACACACACACACACACACACACACACACAGACACACACACACACACACACACACACACACACACACACACACACACACACACACACACACACACACACACAATATTTTAATAGCTTTCCGTCCTGCCAAAATTTTGACAAGAGCATAGACAGGATGTCTCCCGTCAATTAACAAACCTCAGCAAGGAATACCAGTCCAGTTGCTTAGTTGTACTTTCATAAACCTAATACGGCTCTACTCCTTCCAACTTCTCTGTTGCGGCAAAGATCTCAGGTTTACTCTGTGTGCTCCATCTTCCAACTCTAATCATCATTTCTGCTTGGGAAGCTTCATGTTCAGCCATTCTTTGTTTCAGAACATTCTCTGATTTCTGTAGTTTTATCAGCTCATCTGAATATGGACTTGGTGTTTCTTCATTTTCTCCAGCCTTTTCCCCCCGACTATATATATATCTTTCTTGCTTTCCACTTATTATAAACTTTGTGTACATTTGATTTATTTTTTCTCCAAGATCCTGGAAGCTATCCCTTGTACTGTTGCAAGGTTTTCCTCAGCCACAGCATTTTCTTCTTCTTCTTTACTGGTTGATTTTCCATTTTCCAAATGTCTTCTATGCTGGCATCCACTCAGTGTAATTACTACCAAGCAATGGAATTTTACCAAAGTTATTAACTATTACTAGAATTTTTAACAGCGTCTCAGTTCTCCTACTGAGGGAGCTCCAATCAACTTGTTGCTTACAGCCACGTTGGAAGTTGAAAGGCAAAATACAGTTGGGTAAGTAAACTTATCATAACAGATATTCTAATGGATTGCCACTGTAGTAGCTTAAGTTATTTAGGTCCTACCACCTACATCAGCCAGCTTCCCAAAACTATGGCTGCCTTCCATGTGCTCCAACTGCCAGGATCACTGAAGGTGTTCCGCATGAAAGGTAGATGGAGCACCCAAAATACTTTAGAGCATTTTTCGCCCAAGAAGGAGGCAGGAGCCCTGCATAATTGTACTAGGAAACAAAGTGGCACCCTGGCAACAACAAGAACACAAAGTGAAAAACAAATGGGGAGCTGGAGGAAGGGATGACTACTTCAATGCTAATACATTAGAATATCTACTGTTGTGGTAAGTTTACTTACACAGCTATACTGTGTCCAATACATAGATCACTGGTGGAACAGCCCAAGATGTTTGATTAGATTACCATGGTTTAATTGGGAGTAGCAAAAAAAGGGAGGAAGCCAATAACGAAGACTCCAGCAGCCACCGGAGAATGGTCTCATGAAAGCCTGTTCTGGACATGAAAAAAGAATCAATTTTGTAATGTTTTGTAAAAGTATGCACAAAGGACCAAGCTTCTGCCTCTATAATACTTCTAGAGTTCACTGCTTCCAAGAACACCATGAATGCAGCCAGTGCCCTTGTTGAATGAGCTGTAACCCTGTCTGGAGGTGGCTTGTTATGGTGAGCATAACAAAAAAAAGTAACAGCATGGGTCAACCATCAAGAAACGTCAACTTGGTCACTGGTTGTCCTTTCCTCTTAACTTCATAGGATACAAATTGCTGGTCAGCCTTTCCTGAAAGTTAAAGTTTTGTCTAGGTAGCACCGGAGCTGTGTATGCACATCCAGAGTAAAGTATCCTTTCTTCCTTGTTCGTTGGCTCAGAGAAAAAGACTGGGAGATTAATAGGCATAAAATAAACTCTTGATGGCTTTAAACATAAAAGTAGGATTTTTTTCTCAATGAAACTATGTCATTATGGAAAATGAGGTAGGGCTGAATCATCATAAATGCCTGTAATTCAGATACTCACCTAGCAGATGCAAGAACAATAGCTAGAATAGTCTCCATGTTAAAAACTTCAAATCAGCCTTGTGAGCTGGTTCAAATGAAGGCAGAGTAAACTCACCAAGCAAAAATTTGAGAAAAAGAGCCACCTGTTTTCTAGCTGGGCAAGCATGTAACATCGTTTTCAAAAGTGTTTAATTTCAGCATTGTCAGAAAGGGAGATCTACGGGCAGACAAGCAGAAATAGCTTTGAAATGTACCTTGATATAAGAGTATGACAAACCACTGAACAATAACTTACACAGATAATAAAGAACTAGAGGCAAGTTCTTTGATGGCACCAGCTAGAAAATCTTTCCTGCAAGTATGTACAAGATTTTCTAGAAGCATGCTTTTTTACTTATTTAGTACCTGCTGCACATCTTCAGAAAAAAAGATGCCTACTTCTTCTTCTTTCGGATTTTCCCAGTTAGGGGTCACCACAGCGGATCACCTGTCCGCTCATGATTGGCAGTGAATTTTTACAGTGTCGAGTTGTCAGCCTGGCACTCAACCTTCCACAGAAGGCACACACACCCACGCACTCACACCTAAGGCCAATTTAGAGTGTCCAATCCACCTACAGCATGTCTTCGGGATGTGGGAGGAAACCGGAGCACCCGGAGGAAATGCACACGACCACAGGGAGGACATGCAGACTCTGCACAGAAGGCACCTCAGCCAAGGATCGGATCAGAGAACCTCTTGCTGTGAGGCAGCAACGCTAACCGTTGCACCACCGTGACCGCCCTAAAAAAAGGAACCTTCCTGCCCTTGGGAATGAAAAAGCATTTCTCTTCCAGACCTGTTTGCAAGGAATCCTGGAGTAGAATTTCTTTAGAGTCTGTTCCAAAAGGAGACAAACATATCTACTTGAGGTGTCCCCCACAATTGAATCACTGCTTGGAAAATCCCAGCATAAAGTTTCCATGCATGAAGGTCTATCTTGACCTTGCTGAGCTTGTCTGCAATAAACAATGAATGGAGCTAGGCATTTTGTGTACACCCTTTGGACTCTGCACTTCAACAAGGGTAAAGTACAGAACTGATAATGAGACAGACCCAACAAATGTTAAAAAAGCCTGAAATGCTTGGCAATAGGAATATGATGATATGCATCCTTTAGGTCAAACATTTCCATAAAAGCTAGTTGGGGAATCAAAGGTGCAAAACAAAATAATAACTTGAACTTTGGGATACTAGCAAAAATGTTTAGAGCAGAAAGATCCAGTACTGGGATCCTTGATCCTTCTGGTTGAGAAGTATTCTTAAATAACTTTACCTAGGAGATTGATGGGTACTGGTTTTAGGACTCCCTGAGATGTCATGTTGTGCAGATTGGGAGGAAAGTGAGAAATCGGATTCCCTGGGGAAGAAGTAATCCCCTGAAAAGGAAGAAGCAATTACCATTGCCAAGACTATCCCTGTTGGATTATCCTTGGAGCCCAAATGTCTGCCATTATGGAGTTCCATGATGAAGTGTCAGGGTTAGAGAAAGGTTAACTGGGGTGGGAGGGTGCACCCAAACAAGCAGACAGTCCTGCCGAATGGAAGGGATGTCTGGAGACTTTTCCTTTCTTCTTCTTCGGGTTTTACTTTCATTGTTTTTTAAAACCTTTACTGCTGGCCCCTTTGCTATTTACACTGTTTATTGGGAAAGGGGGCTGAGGAGGGACAAAAATATTATATGCTTTGAAAAAGGAAGACTGGAAAACTTGTCTTTCCCTTGCATCAGTTTTCTCCTTTCAACACATTTCATCAGTACCTCAGCTGTAGAAGGGCCAAACAAAATCTCCTTAGGTAAGGGAGCAAATAAAATATCAGATTTAAAATTCTCATGTTTTTATTATGAAACTAAGCAAAACTCCTGAAAACTGATCCAGATACAGCAGCCCTAGTACAGGAATCACCTGCAACATGAGCACATTTTAAATATGCTTGGTCTCCTGATAAACACCAGTCTCAGAAGAATTTAATGAATTTGTTACATCAGAAGGAAGAATGCTAACCATCAACTTGAGCATGTTCTCAAAAGACACCAGCAGAAACTTTTAACATGGAAGCTTGACAGTTCAGAATTCTGAGAGTTCAAGTACTAGAATACATTTCCTTCCCTCACCTGTTCACTGCTTTCCCACTGCTGTCAGTAGGGATGGGATTAGTAGTAGTAAAGTATTTAGCAGCAGCAGATCCGGATAAAGACATAACTGCTGGGTCTGCTTTAGGATTAGAAAACGCGCACTTGTGTCTGGGGCACCTTCTATAACCAGTTATACCTCTTAGGGATTGAAGACTGACCATTAAGAAGGCTTGAACCAGGGAGAAAAACATTTTCTAAAACAAGCAATACAGGAGATATAGGTGAAATTTAGGTATCTCTATTTGTAAGAAATCATAATACATTTTTGTTTCACAGGAATTTTAATCTCTTCCCTAACAAAAAGCTTTAGAGCAAATAATGGCTAAAACGTCAGTGAAAGAAATTTCATTGGCAGGGAAATACGAAGCCATGCTGTCTTCTGAAATGGAATGCTCAAACTGAGAAGGACTTCCTGAGGTACACCCCTCCCCAGCTGGGAAATCTGAAGCCATGCTATCCTCTGAAATGGAATGCTCAAACTGAGAAGGACTTCCTGAGGTACACCCCTCCCCAGCTGGGAAATCTGAAGCCATGCTGTCCTCTGAAATGGAATGCTCAAACTGAGAAGGAATTCCTGAGGTACACCCCTCCCCAGCTGGGAAATCTGAAGCCATGCTGTCCTCTGAAATGGAATGCTCAAACTGAGAAGGAATTCCTGAGGTACATCCCTCCTCAGCTGGGAAATCTGAAGCCATGCTGTCCTCTGAAATGGAATGCTCAAACTGAGAAGGAATTCCTGAGGTACACCCCCCCCCCCAACTGAAGAGCCAGAAGAGCAGGAACTCTTATCCTTGTTTTTTTCTTTTACAACAGGTTGAGAATATGACAAAAAAGAATTAATCAATTCCTTGACAAATCTCTGCCTTGTCCATGGAATTGGAAATAGGGAACTAGAAGTTTTTCCTCACTAAGCCACTCCCTTAACAATATCTGCCCATTGGGTACACGGTACACTGTACCAGACATCCACAATCCCATCCCTTCCCCAGATGACAAAAGTCTCTCCCCCTTACCCACCAAGGACATCCCTACATCCACACAGGACATGCATAACCCTTGGTCTTTGGCGCCTTGGAAGGCTAACCAAGAGGACTGAGAGAACAGGCAATGGCCAATGCAGAGTCACAAACCAGCAACTGAGGCAGACTAGGAGCTGAACTAATCCTTAAGGAAGGAAGAAATGTGGAGACAGACTGCTGCTCGTTTGGTAAGCCAGGACAGAGTCTGAAATACAGGTAATAAAGCCTTGAGGAGTTGTTAAGAAGAATGGCAGAGAACAAGTGGCTCTGAGGTTAAGTCAACCTCTGCAAGTTCCAAACAAGCATAACATCTTATCCCAAGATGCAAAACTTCAACATGTATAACAGTTTTTAGTCAAAAAAGTTTCACACAAAATGTTTACACATATGCAAGCTTAACTCCATTGTTATGATGCATTAACAGCCCAAGTCACTTTGCTTCATAACAAAACTAAACAATATGACAGAAAAATACAATTTTTAGTTGTAAAAGTAATAAAATAGGAATGGGACTTATCTGCTCAGCTCTTAAAGGATTACTAGCCCACTAACAGCATCATGGAGCCAGCAGAAAAAGCACTCACTTTAGCAGCAAAGAAGTTCTGAAGTATTTTGGCACTTTAGCTGCTTTTATATGGAGCACCTCAAGCACTCCTGGCAGTTGGAGGTGTCCATAGCTTTGGGAAACTGGCCAGTGTAGGGAATGGGACTCAAAAAGCTTAAGCTACTGCAATGATGATCCCTGTATTGAGCACCTACCTTCATCAATACCCATATAGTCTCACATACATTGTGCAGATACACTTATAATAATCATACAGAAAGATAAAGAACAAGGTCTATACTCACACTAAATCAATGCCTTTCATGAAATGTAAGATATTAGGCAGGAAAAGGACCAATGAAATGGAGGGTAAAAATATGTCTGACCACAGAAAGTCCTACTAGACAGACTACATTTTGGAAACTTGCCTTACCTTTGGCGGCAAACTCAGCAAATTTATTATTTTCCAGCTAAAGAGAATGTGCAGGTTGGTTAAATGAAGCAGCAATCTTTGGTCAGGAACTCAGAATTACTATAGTTGCCACTTACTGAGAAGCCTCACAGCGGTATACCATTTTGCCATCATTTGTTTTAATGACATCTTATTTTTCTTAAACTCTACTCCATAGTAAATATCGCCTTCATCAAACTAAGGAAGCCTAGAACACTGGATAATCATGCAATTACAATAAGGCCAAAATCGGACATAAGCACTCAGCAATATAAATATTGTGTCGGACATAAGCACTCAGCAATATAAATATTGTGTTTTATACAGAAATCAGGAATGCCGGATCACATGCATCCCCTGCTAGGTTCATTAGGGCAATTAAGACCCAGAGGACCAGTAGAATTTACAGCTGTTAATGGGAACTTTCACTGCAAGTTCATAAAGCTGGGCCTAGGTGGAACTTGTGGAGGGTTAAATTTACATCTTGGGAATTTACATCATCCCTCCTAACTCCATCCCACCTACCCCCCCTCTTCACTTAATCTCTTCACTCCCATAAATTCTAGCTACACTAGCTATGCTTTTCTCCCTCATTCTCTCTCCTACAACTTCTTACCTACTAGTACTTACCATGTTTCCTCCTTCCTCATCTCACTCACACACTTACTCCCTCTCTACCTTTACCCTATGTAAGCATTAGCTTTACATACAAAACAGTATGCTAATATTTCATGCTGTGCTAAACTACTGCTATTGCACACTAAAACAACCCATTGCTACTGTAAACACTACATCAAATGTTTAATTGACCTCTACATTTGTGCAAACCTTTGCTTTTAATTTATATATATTTTTTGTAATTACTCTATACTAATCCTGTACTTCTCTGTCTTTTAATAATGTATGTGCATAGAACTTTTAATCTCTGTCAATTTGCATTTGTAATAACTTTATTTTAATCCTGTATTAATTCTGTTTTTATTAATGATGTATGTATATGGAACTTTTCTCCCCGCCATTGAAAAACAGCTCATCCAGGCCCAATGAACTTTCCTGGTTAACAAACTGGAAATAAATAAATGAATAAATATCTTGGAATATCTGTTGGGTCATCCACTTTTCAAACATAAAACCTAAAATCACCAGGGTAAACTTCAAGTTCAAGGGGTTCTCTATACGAGTATTTTTCAACCAACAGTCTGGCAGAAATTTCCTCCTAGTTCGCAGAGCCAGATCCAGCACTAAGCATCCAAGGCAATTGCCTAGGGACCACTGGCTGCGAGGGGACCACGTCGACTTGGAGGGGGCCTGTTCGTCCGAGGACTGTCATATTTATTTTTAACATAAAAGAAAAATAAATTTTTTAGGGCATTCTTCTTTAAGAACACCCTTTGCATCTGGCTGCAGCATGCAACATCATCGCACAAACTTGTTCCTTTCTGTGTTATGCATGCACGCAGAATTTAAATATAAAAAGATGTGCCTCCAGCTGGGATGGTCCTCGAGCTACTTCCTTAGGTGTGTGTGCTGCTTCTATGGACAGACAAAGGATGTTCCTCAAGCTGCTTTTGCAGATGAGTGCTGCAGACAACAAACACGGACATGTAAAAAGTGTGTGTGTGTGTGTGTGTGTGTGTGTGTGTGTGTGTGTGTGTGTGTGTGTGCTCGCGCATGCATGTGCATGCGTGCGGGTGCATGTGTGTGCGTGCGTGCATGTGTGTCAGAGAGAGAGATACCTCTCAACCATCCAGACTTTTCAGAATGTCCAGATTTTTGCATCATATTTTTGGTCAATTCTTCATAAATTTTGTGATTTTCTGACAAATCTCTAGGATGACATAAGGACTGAAGTCATTAAATAATGCCATTCACTTGAGTTTCAGATTTCATATTTTTCAGAAAATGCCTGCTAAGACAAATCCTGTTTCTCTTAGTAACTTTCTAAGTTTATAAGAGCAATATGTAAAATATGTCCCAATTTTTGGGCCCTTTTCCCACCTCATTATGTCAGGCTTTGTCTAGATTTTTTTGTGCTAAGTGGTTGAGAGGTATGGTCCAGATTTTCGCCTCATATTTTTGGTCTTTTCCTCATAAAATCTGTGATTTTCTGTATTTTTGTGCAAACCAGTGAGGACTGAATTCACTAAATATTGACGGGCATTTGAGTTTCAGACTTCATACCCTTCAGAAAATGTATGGTAACACAATACCTTTTATTCTAGCAACTTTCTACGTTTATGACAGCAATATTTAAAATGTATCCCTTTTGTTCAGGCTTTATTTCGATGTATTGTGCTAAGAGGTGTGTGTGTGTGTGTGTGTGTGTATGAATTCCTTGAGGAATGCACCTGAAACTAAACTGATTGGCAATTAGTTGGAGTAGACAGCATTGTTCCATGGTCGACAGTGCAGGATGGCAATGATTTATGAGCATTTTCCCTTAATACACTCAATTTCTATGGTCACACTATGTATGTACATCTTTCTCAATTGGTGAGATTACTATGTTGGCATACAATGCACAAACAGAAATTGTTTTAATTGGTTCCTTATAAATAAATGTTTTTTATTTCTGCCTTAGTGGTCCCTGAAATAATTCTCCTATTTTCACAGGTCCTCAAGTGTAAAAAGGTTGAAAACCACTGCTCTATATGCCTCAGAAATGTAAACATCTGTGTAACATTTAGTGGATTCACTAGATGCCTGCTAACACCCATACAAACGAGGTGTGGAATAACTCTGGGACAGCAATCTAGGCAGAAATCACCTGCTGCTGTTAAAAGATTAAATGCGAAGGAAAGCATTAAAATAAACAATTAAATGCAGCATTTTATTTTACATCTACTTGCTGAATTTATTTTTATAAACATTTAAGCAGGACTTAGCATTTCACTCTGTCGGCAACTCAATGGCTTTTTTCACCAACACACTCTCATTCGCTTATGAATGAAATAAAAAGAATGGTTATACACACTACATGTAGAACTATGGTGTTTAAAAGACCATACTTTCTTCCATGGCCTAGTTGTAATCTAAAACAGATGACAGCTGCACTCTCAACACATACACCTTCTGAAAATATCCTCTTGGTAAAGTACATCAACAAATAAATGACAGTGAGTATAGTAGTCATGACTAGGGTGCTGATTTCATGCAAAGATGCAACTGATGCTCCATAACGCTATAAACAAATATATTCACTTCATTTTTTAAGCAAGCATTTACTCTTGAAGGATGAACTACTGCAGCAGTCCATCCAACCTGACTACCAGAGGCAGAGGTCTTTCATATGAGAAAAATACAAATGATCATATACCTTTGCTTCAGGATGCCTTCAGATGTCCCTGACTATTCAGATCCACTTTCCATTCACTATTTAGCTGGAAGACTCCACCATACTGAATACCATAACAGTCAGACACACTTAAACCTAGACAAATAAGGGCAGGCAAACCTCTTTAAGAACAAAGGTGAAAATCAACAGACTCACAGAGACCCTTCTATCACATAATTTAATTGTATAAACACTTCTTCTTCTTTCAGCTTTTCCCGGTTAGGGGTCGCCACAGCGGATCACCTGTCCGCTCATGATTGGCAGTGGAGTTTTACAGTGTCGAGTTGCCAGCCTGGCGCCCAACCTTCCACAGAAGGCACACACACATCCACACTCACACCTAAGGGCCAATTTAGAGTGCCCAATCCACCTACAGAATGTCTTTGGGATGTGGGAGGAAACCGGAGCACCCGGAGGAAACCCACGCGACCACAGGGAGGACATGCAGACTCCGCACAGAAGGCACCCCAGCTGAGAATCGAACCGGAGAACCTCTTGCTGTGAGGTGACAACGTTAACAGCTGCACCACCGCGGCCGCCCTTAATTGTATAAACACTATTGTCAAAAATTAGTAAGAATAGTTTCCTCGTTTAATGCATTATGTACAGATGAACTTCAAAACAAAGTTCTTAGAACTTCTGATCTACTGAACTATGACAAAGCCTTAGGAATTACTGGGCACTTCAATTCTCACCTACATGACTATCTAAAAAAATATACAAAATAAATTTACTGGAAATGTCAAGTAAATACAAACTGACAGAGACTCTGTTCATTCTTTCTCAGAAATTAGTCAATTCGTGTTTGCACAGACTAGGACCTAACCCTGAACTACATCTAGACCATATGCGTATTTATATCTATCTGAACTAAAAGAAAGATTATTTCGGGAAGTAGAGTCCATAAAACATGCAAATGCTATTCTACACTCCAACTGCACTGCAATGTAAATTCAAGTTCAAAAAGTTTTCAAATCCATCTACTTACTGTCCCACTAACTAACAATTTATCATCAACTTCAGACAAGAAACATCCTGTACATTACCAGTGGGTATCTGCCCTATCAGCAAATCACAACAATGCATCAGATACCGAAATCTTTACAATTTAGAAGTAGTAATATCCACAGTGAGCTACTTACTAAGTTCAAAAGAATCTCCAAGTGCAGACTTTTTACACCATATTCCAATTAGCACTTTACAAGTATTCAAATGTATACATTATTTTAGACAAGAGCGCAACAGATCCTGAGAAAAAACAGCCAACTATAAGCTCTAGAATTATCTCTCTCAACCTTACTGCAAGAATTCTGGACAAAGACAAAATTAATGGTGTGTGTTGGGAGGGGGGTCAAAATCAAGGACAGATATTAAAGTTGGCTCTTACAAACTTAGAAAGTTGCAATAACAGGATTTGCACAAGTGTGCATTTTCTGAAGGATATGAAGTCTGAAACTCAAATGTCTGTCATTATTTAGTGACTTCTAACTCCCAATGATTTTCCAGAAAATAGAAACTGTATGAGGAACAGACTAAAAATAAAAGCCAAAAATCTGTACATTCTGTGAAATTCTGGACAGTTGAGATGCATGCAATCAGAAAAGATGATGCACTTCACAGCCATATGGGAACACAGCTGATCAATTCTTCATTAGTCAAAAATTAATGCATGCAGAAACTCAAAAGTCTACAAAAGAAAAGACGACTTGTCGCTATCATTTAGTTAAACTTTCCAGTCA